>NW_024884867.1:3550212-3817274 GCF_019232065.1 Centrocercus urophasianus
AATGCACGAGCAGCCAGCGCCAGCAGGCCGGCCCCCACCCCGCCCGCCCGCGGGGCCGGGGGCTGCAGCCTCCCCCTTCCCCGGCGCCTCTCCTCCAATGCCGAGCCGGCAGCCGGGCCCCCACCGCGACGCGGGGGGGCCGCGCTCGCCCCCTCCCCCAAATATCCGGGCCGCGCTCGCCCCCCGGGCCCCCTCCCACCGGGGAGAGGAGGGGCCGGGGGTGGGGGCGGTGGGGGTGCCGCGGGCGGCCTCCCCCTCCCCGGACCGATGCGAACCCGCCCGTAGCCGCAGAGCCGCGCGGCGGCCCCCCCCCCCCCCCCTCGCCCCACAGCCGCTCCGTGAGGGGCCGGGGGCTGCGGGGCGGCCCGACCTCCCTCCGCGCCCTCGTTGCCCTCGCGCTCCCCGTACCGGGACCCGCTCCCGGCACGACCCGGGGCAGGGAAGGGGCCGGAGGCGATCCCCGCGCTGCAGAAATGCCCCTCTCGGAGGGACCCGCGCTGGGGGCCGAGCCCCGCTCTGCCGGGGACCGCGGGGCGCGATCCCGGAGGCACCGCTGCGAGCGGGCTGTCCGGTGCTGAACCTCCCCGGGAGCGGCGCGAAGGGCTGCCGTGCCAGCATCAGCACCGTGTTCGCGTCCTGCCGAAATGCTCTTTCTATCTCCGAAGAATTTTTGCTTGCTTTTGAGGAAATACTCCCCCACCCCATCTCTGCACACACACTTAGAGAGTTCTTTGCTTTGTTACAGACGGCGCATTTCTAAAGCTTTCACGGGCACCTTTTAGCCTTTATAACATCGAGGCTAATTAAGAATCCTCGGATGACCTATTCACGATCCTGTACTGTCGCTTAAACTACTCACTGGAAAACACTGAACTTAGCACACACAGGAGCATCTCGAGCTGTAATGCGTTCCAAGGGCTCCGACCTGGCACTGCAATCAAATTGTGGTGGGACTGAAAAAGTCTTCTGCTACTGATGTGCAAATGAGCACAATGAGCTTCCAAAGGGCAGCTTTTTTTCACATTAACACTTAAGGCCGCGCAATGCCCTCAGTTTCTGCCCTGGATTTCTCTTGCTTTTGATGGAAGCCAGCTACACTGCAGGTACCTCCAGTGGCTCTTTACTGCTGCACTATGGATGCACACTCTGAGATACAAACGTGTTTTTGGAAATTGGAGGTTGTCTCAGTGCTAGCGATGCAGGGGAGCAGAGCTCACATACACTGCCTCACACAGATAATGCAGTGCCCTCATCCTGCAAGCCTGCCCGTGTGTCAGGGGAACAGAGTTGTACTTGCCATAGTGAAGAAAATGATTACATTTCAGCTTGCTGGCCAGGCTGCATGTACACACGGTCAGAGCAGCTAAAGGAGCTGGAATTTGCTGATCTCTCCTAGTGGCTCTCCGATCAGTTGTGTGCCTTCCCCTGATGGCTCATACCAGCTTATTAATTTGCTTTCTTTTAGTCCCCAGCCCCCTGCCACGGTTCCTGCTTCCTATTTCAGCTCCCCCCTTGCCTGCTCTTTGTCTCCGTGCTAGGCAGGGGGAGGGGGGCCCTGCCGCCCTCACTGCACTCACAACTTTCTCCAGTTGCCAGAGAATGTTCTGGTTTCAGCTTCCAGCCCTCCCGTTTAAAAAGCCCCATCCAACACACTCTGCCTGCTTCCTCAGGTTAATGCTGTTTACCCCAAAGCACGCGATTTTCCCCAAGGGACCCGCCCACACTCCCGTCGGAGTGCTGGAGCAGCGCGCCAGGAGCTCACACTGCGTCCATGCAGGGTGCAGTGAGGGATGACCCCAACGCTCCCTGATTTCCTCCCCAGCAAACACAGGAGAGCAGCACAGCCACCAACCCCAGCACTTCACTGCTCTCGGACAGTAAGGGCTGCATCTTTAGGTTCTTTCACCTTTACCATGCTGCTCTCCCCCGCCCTTATGGCTTCACCCACTTGTCTGAACTTTTCCCAAGCTACTCCTGCCCCAGGACATGAGCCTATCAAAGCAATCATTCAGTTGGTACTTGCTACAGTGTAGCCAGATTTCTTCTATTTACAAGTAACCGTACAATTTCTGCTTTACTAAGACAAAATGTGTACAAAAAGACTGGGAGGATGAAGTTCCCTAAGTGCGATGTGATGACTAAACGCCATTTCCCCACACTTAGCTACGCAAGCAGACAGGTGTGAGTGCCCATGGCCTCATCTGTCACCAAAACTAACCAGTTAATATCTTGAAGAGCAAGTTCTGGACAGTGAAAAGGAGTCTTACACATGAAGAAAAAAATTACTTTTTCACTATAAAGAATTCCTTCCCCTTTCCAGATGATTCCTAACCTACTTTCTCTCACATCTGCTGCACCTGGACCTGTTGAACTTCTTCTGAATTCCTCTCCTTAAAGAAAGGCATCTCCCTCGGCTACTTTATTCAGCTTCTCGCTGCTTCCTGTCTCACTTCAGCTCATGGGGATTGCTGAGCTGTCCCTAAATGTCTTGCAGCTGTTTGGTCCCTGCTGAAGTGCTCTGACTGGTATCTCAGCAGCACTAGAAATCCTTTCTCTCTGAACACGTGTGTACCACTTGGGTACACCATGCACTGCTCACTTTGCTGCAGATCAGTTGCTGCTGCCCTTACTTGGAAGCACTGACCTAAAAGTACGAAGGCTGCTCTGAAAGTAACGCCTCCTATTTCATTTTGTTGGCCCACAATGCTAGGTGTGGGTGTTGGTGGTACAGCAGTAGAGACAGAACCTTCCCACCAATATTCCATTACATCTTGTTGCTGTGTGACAGATGGCAGCAGTGGGGCAGTCTGACAGAATGCCATCTGACATGGAGGTGCGCATGAAGCAAAGGTGTGTAACTGAATTCCTCCATGCAGAAACAAATGCACCCACTGACACCCACCAATGCTTGCTGAGACTTTCTGGAGACCAGAAGGCAGCTGTGAGCACAGTGAGGGGTGGGTGGTGCATTTCGGCACTGGTGACAGTGGCACTGGGTGTAGATTTTTACAAGCATGGCATGCAGGCTCATGTGAAAACACGCAGAGCTAATAGCAGCGACTGTGTTAACAAATAACATTTTTGTAGCTGAAAACTTGCTCTATAAAACAGTGTGATTGTGCATTCTGTATCTGTTGTTGTTTCCATGGAAATAAATAGGGGGCATTACTTTCAGAGCAACCTATGTAATTTGATCTACAAACATGGAGAAGCAAAGAAAGATTTTGGGACTGCTGCTATCTTTCAGAATAGTCTAAGGATATTCTTTAAGAAAGCTAATCACTATTCGACACTGCTTGTGATACTAAGATAGAAAACAGTATGCAACAGCACCTGTGCCAGCTAATTCAGCCATACCAATCATTTCCTTTTTGTGCATGCCACAGAAATATATCACGTTGGGCATTTCATGGCACACCTGCAAATTTCAGCCAGTAGCTGTCATTTTTTCCTGAGCTTTCACTTGAATTTTAATTAACTGAGACCAACCTAACAAGCAATTAATTCATTCAGTACTTGTTGATTATTCTTCTATTTAGTTTTAAAATTCACTCTTTTTTTTTAACTAGGAATCGTCCCATGAGAACGCTCACTCCAGCAGCACGGACTCAGCCTTGGAGGCAGCACAGTTTCCTCTGCAATCCAGATATGGGCTAGCGATTTGCCAGCCTTCTCCTTCAAAAGCAAACAACCCTTGTTTAAAAATACCTGACATTTCACAAAAACTACAGCAACTGCTAGCAGAGAGGGATATGATGCTATGAAAAGTATGCAGTGAGAGTTATTCTGAAAAGGGGAAATTGCACTCTTTGCTTTTCCTCTTTTTGCTCACTCTCCTCACGGCACTGGGTGTTGTTTAATCCATCTGTTGCATGGCATTCCATGACAAAGTCTAAGGAGCTGATGCTAAACTGCAGAACGTTTTGTTGTTAATCTCATTTAAAGCAGCCTTTGAAGCCAACCTTTGCTACTTAATCTCTCTTTTGTTCCCCTCATTTCTTCACTCTGCCCATCTTAGCCTACTCTAGACTGTCTGGAACCAACCTGAGCCGTTCAAAGACTGCTTCTCTGAGGATCTGGTCAAAATGGAAATACAACCTGGGCTTCCTGTTGGTCTAACAACTCCCCATGCATCAGGCATCCATGTGCAGCGACTTTCTCATGTAAAACATACTTTACAATGCAAACCCAAGCATGCAATGCAAGTAGTGAATGTTTGGTATTTACAGACTACTAGCTAAGTTACTGTGCTGCTCTGAGGACAACTTCTACATAAAAACCAAGTAAACCGGCATAAAAAAGTTAGTTCAGGGAGACAACTGAGAACCAATACCCAGTGTTTCTTACGGGATTCAAAATATAACTCTCAGTCTATTGCCTCGAGATTCAAAGTGTAAATTGCATCATTTTCTAAAGACCCTTCCCCTCAGGCAGTGAACATAATGGTTCCATTCAGGACTCCCCACTCCGTACCCAGGTCTCAAAATCATACCTTCTGACAGGAGCTGCTCAAAATCTCATTCCTCCAGTTCATCACCACCAGCCTGAAATTGTTTATCTCCTCTTCAGCACCATCAGTTCTTCTGTGAAGCATAATAACAGTGTTGGTTAGTCACCAGTTCTCAAATCAGAACACAATTCACACACACACACAAAACTTCAGTTTTGCAAAACTGCAGAAATTGCAGGAAGAAAGAAGGAAGAAAAAACAATAACAAAAACAAAATCTTAAAATTAACAGGTATCCCTCACCTATCAGCCAATCTTTTTTTCCAAAGGGAACACCAGCAGGTTGGCTACAGTCTCAAACTCATAATTTTTAAAATCCTAAGTACTGAGGTCAAAGTCACCATTTGATACAGATTATTTTTTTTTTCCAGAAGGCTGCTGAATATTGCTGATTAGATGTGAAATTTCAAGAGCCTGTTTCACCTGCACTCACGATTGAATTTCCTCCCCGCCACCTCCCTGCCACTTCTTAAATCCTGCAGAAAATGCACATTATCCCCACCACTCAGCTGGAAATGGAGTCCCCCAAAGCCCACAAACACATGCAGCCTTAGCACAGCTGTTTCCAAGCACATGAAACCTATGGTTTCTGTCCTAAGGTGAATTACCAAAACCAGGGTGGCAGTTCAGCTAAAAGGAGTTTTTCACTGTGCTGTGAGTAGACATCCTATCTATAAGTCACCAGAACAGGAGTTGGAAAAAATACAAATACCTAAAATATCTAATTCTAAATAATCTTTATCAAAGTAAAATCTGTGCTATTTTAATGGCATATTCATGACACAGGAGGTAACACAATTAATTTTAAACTCAGTTTTTACTGTGTACTTTACAATAAGACCTACAAGCCACATCTGACAATGCCTGTTTTGTATCCCACCTAAATAGAACTCTCACCCAAGCTAAGATGATAGCTGTTCCAGAAATAGTGTCAGAATTTGGCTGAAGAAACTTATTTAAGGTTTGACAGAAAACACACTGAATAGATTTACTACTCAGCTCTCCTGCTGCACTGATCTATAGTTACACTTGCAGGGCAGAGCTCTGGAAACATTAACGTTTCAATCATTTTATGGCAATTGCACATTCCTGTTGTCCTGTTGTTCCTGCAAAAAATAAAACTGAGGTACAAATAAAGGAAGTGTCTTTTCAAAATTAATGAGTCAGCAGGACTGAGCGTGTAGAATATGGATTTCCGAAACCCATTTTTACTACATCCTCCATCTTTCAGATCTTGCTAATGAGGTATGTGCCATTTCAGTCACATCCCCGCCACTGTTGCTCAGTGAAACACACATTCCTAGTTCTTCTCTATTCCTGATTCCACACAGGGTCATGTTTCTTAATTGTTTGAGACAGCTTTTATTTCACATGTAGTTCTCCTGAATTTTCCGAACACCCTGGGGACTACTGCTTCACCTTACTAAAAATATTATTAGAGAAGCACTTAAGTTATATACTTTATCAGTTAGAAATTCATGTGACTCCTTGATCATTCGTTTTTTTTTCCACCACAAATCTGAACCTTTTTGCTGCATTGCCTCACACAGGAGGCAGGCAAACACCCAGAGCTGGACTGCACAGCTGTGATGCAATCTGCAGCCTTGGGAGATGGACATCCTCTTTCACTTCGACTAGATTTTCTAAATACAATTATCTCAATTAAAACAAAACAAAACAAACAAACAAACAAAAAAGCCAGATTACGTACTCCATCTTGCATCAGTGCCCACTACTAAGCTCAATTGACCTTTCAAGTAGATCTCAGTCTCTCCTAGCTCTTTTCATTTTCTCTCAGGCTCTGTTGGGGATGTTTTTCCTCTTCTGGCATTAAATCCTATTTCGTATTACTATTTTCCTTGATTTTCACTTTCCTGACTGAATTTTATAACAAACTTTTATAATTTGCAGCCCATTTTCCAGTTTTGACTGGTACCCTCAGAGGATGCCATTCATCCACTCCCAGTAGCCTCATTTCCAGTTGTCACATCCAACTTCCCATGTTCTCCAGAGAATGAAATAACATAAAACACCTTATATTCAAAAAATCATGAGAGTCATCACAGTAAATCTGTTCACCACCTGGAACCAAGCTCTCCAGAGGTCTCTTTCAGCCCCTAAAACTGCATAAGCCTTTCTGAAGCTTAATAGAGAGTGCTCTTACAAACCAATATACTTCAAGTACTGAACTACTTCAAACATTCAGACCAGTTAGAAACTGTTTTTTTGGCTGGAAAAATAATTGGGCAAATGATCTCAATTAAACTTTTATTCCTTTCAACACTGAAAGAAGATTGTAAGTGCCTCAGGTCTTTAGAAGACCTTTGCTTGAGTAGCTCTCTGGAAAAAAAAAAAAGGATTTAAGGCTATATACCACGCAGTTTTGTCTTAAGAACATTATTTATTGACGTCTCGGCTCATTCATCCCACACTTGTAAAATTAATTTAGTTAGTTACAATATATGAGATCTGCAGTTAGACTGTGAAAACAACTAATACAATTGTCAATATCTTCTGCAAATGCAGAGCTTGATTAAGCATCCCACACTCGCACTTTTCTCCATGTTTTTCCTGTTACCAAACAGGACTACAAATGTGAGGGACTTAAAGCTGAACACGGCTGTGGATCAAACAAATCAAATTCCACCCGAAGTGAGAAGGAAAAAAATTAACACCAGTACTGAACCTGCTGTGTCCTATGTTAAAAACCAATATTGTTCACAAGGAATAATTAGAATCCCATGAACAAACACATGGCCGTAGGTGCACTCCTATTTACCCTAGCTTACCTGAGCCAACATTACCAGGAGCTGTAATCCCATTTTATTTGAGATTCTATTTCAGTAAGCTCTACATAAGCTCATATTAATGACGGTTCCTACTGTCATGGAGCTCACGACATGAAAGATGGCTTTTTTGATTCAGACGAGATGAGAAGGAGAAATGGAGAGGAAGGATGATAACAAAGAGCTGTGCAAAGAGCTCTCTCGGCTTTTCTTCTTACCGTAGGTCAAGCGATGCGTAACAATTCCACAAGCAAAGTTGTGGCAAGGTTAAATTCTGGATCCTGTAATGCTCAGAATCCTGGCTGGTGGAGCAGGAGGTTCTGCAAGCATCCTTTTAAATGCGTCTATATAGTGCTTGGCAGAGGCTATTTTCTCATTAAAAGCCACGTCCAATTTTACATGTAGATTTTTACAAGCGAGTGCAAACATCGACTCCCTCTCCTCTTTCTCCCCCACCCTCACACACGTTCCCGCCTTTTCCCTCACAGCGCTGCACGAGGCGCCACAGGGCGCGCTGCAGCGCCTCCGGCTCGGTTCGGTTCGCCTCAGCGAGCTTGCAGGCACACTGCCCGGATAGCACGCGCCGCCGTCCTTTCCCGCCCACCGCTTCTCGCGAGATCCGCTCTCCCTCCCACGAGAAGCCGTTGTGCGCCTGCGCGCTGCCGGCCGGGCCCAAGGAGTGGCGTTGCGGTGAGGCGGCAGGCGGGGGTGCATCGCCACGATGAGCGGGACTTTGGCGAAGATCGCGGAGATTGAGGCTGAGGTAACGCGCCGGCCTTCTGCCCGGCCGGGCGGCGCGGGGTCCGGCACCGAGCCGCTCCGTCAGACGGCGGGGGGGGGGCCTTCAGGGCCCGCCCGGCGGCTGAGCGCTCGGTCCCGCGCTGTTGCAGATGGCCCGCACGCAGAAGAACAAGGCCACGGCGCATCACCTGGGGCTGCTGAAGGCGCGACTGGCCAAGCTGCGTCGGGAGCTCATCACACCCAAGGGAGGCGGCGGCGGCGGCCCTGGGGAAGGTGCGTGGGCCGGGCCGCGTTGTGCCTTTAGCTGGGGGTTGTGGCCCTGCGCGGGGCATTGAGGTGAATCTGGAGAGTAAATAAAAATTCTGCTTTTCGGCGGGTATAACGGTGCGTTTGCAGATCTCGAGGGGTTTCCGCGAAGCGGACGCCTGTCTCTGTATGTAACGGTGTGTCTGGGGGAAGCTGTGCTCAGGGCAGCCGGCTGAGGTGCGGTGGTGAAGGTGGATTGTGAGGGCTGGGTCCTGCTTTTCGCCTGGCAGGAAAACTTTGCCGTCTTTCACTCCAGCAGTATTAAAACTAACGGTGGGATTGCACTGCAGAGCTGTAGGAATTGAGGAGATGGCCAGCTTTAGGTGCTTTTTCAATTTTTGTTACTTACTTGCAGGTTTTGATGTTGCAAAGACGGGTGATGCCCGCATTGGGTTTGTGGGTTTTCCGTCAGTGGGAAAATCTACTTTGCTCAGTAATCTTGCTGGTGTCTACTCTGAAGTGGCAGCATATGAGTTCACTACACTAACTACTGTGCCTGGAGTCATTAGATACAAAGGAGCGAAGATACAGGTGAGATCTTCTGATGTCTGTGAAGATAAGACTGTATACAGAGATGTGATGGTATCAGGGCAGAATAGCCTCGTTTGGTGTTAGCAGGTTGGAATTTATCTGTAAAAGTGTTTGAGAATACATTGGAAATGTTTCCATGAGGTCCTAATTTTATTCTGCTTTTTTTCCTGGAGAAAAGTTCCAGTGGTGGTTCTCATACTCTGAAATGATCTGTTCCAGCCTACAAATAGTGATAACGCTGTATGTAAGAATTAAAGTGGAAAGAATTTTGCTGTTTGTCCTGTTAAAGTTTGCAGTGAAGTCAGCAGCATAAGAAGAAAAGTAAAAGTAGAATCTATGTTAAAAATAAACATTTTCTTCTCATAAGTTCCTTTCCTTTCCTGATCAATAGCTACTTGATCTACCAGGAATTATTGAAGGTGCCAAGGATGGTAAAGGCAGAGGACGGCAAGTCATTGCAGGTGAGCTTATTGGAGCTTGGAGACAGCATCCAATACTGGTTCAGTTAATGTGCCTTATGAGAATGAAGTTGCAGTTTCTGACAGATTTATGAAGCTGGATTGTATGCTGGAATTTGGTTGCTCAGTGTGAAGCAGTAGCCATTGTCTTTTTGCTTTGTTTCAGTTAAACTCAGCAAACATGAAGTCATATGTTGACACTGCCTTGAAAGTCTGCTACCAATTTTAAAGGCAGATGAGAATCCTTATTAAACACAGATGCTGCTTTGTCATCCTTATGTAGCTTATTGTCATCCTTGTGTGTCTGAATGTAGATAAAAAGGAAGGTTTTTCCAGCATTTTTTATTGCACTGTGCAAGAAATCTCACACCAAACTTAAATAACCACAATGACCTGGGTTTTATATTCTCAGTCCACTGAGCTGTCTTATGTGCTGCTTCATGTCAGTGTGTGAGCATACTTTTTTGAGGCTTAACTTTTTTGATTCTCAGTTGCTCGAACCTGTAATCTCATTCTGATTGTTCTGGATGTGCTGAAACCCCTCGGTCACAAGAAAATCATTGAGAATGAACTGGAGGGATTTGGAATACGTCTGAATAGCAAGCCCCCCAATATCGGCTTTAAGAAAAAGGATAAAGGAGGCATTAATCTTACAGCCACAGTAAGTTGGAATGTTTCTTTAAGCAAAAAGTGCTTGAAAACGCTCTTCTGGAGAAGAGATGAAGAAAGCTCAGCATTCCAGGCCTTGAAGCCTTGACAGCTCTTGATTTTCCAGTTAATTGAATATTTAAAAGCATAGAAGCAGCCATAGGTGTAAGAAGCCAGAACTCTGCTGGGATTCAGGTACTCTTAGTTGGCTGAGTTTGGAATTAGTATTCAGGCAAGTTTCTGTTGAAATGTCCATCTGCAGCCATCAGTGGCATTGATGCTAATAAGGCTATGGTTTAAATCTCTTTTTCCAGTCCTAAGACAAACTATGGCAAAATAGTTTGGAGGCATCCCTGCAGGCATTCAAGGCCAGGCTGGATGTGGCTCTGGGCAGCCTGGTCTGCTGGTTGGTGACCTGCACACAGCAGGGGGTTGGAACTGATGAGCACTGTGGGCCTTTTGAACCCAGGCCATTCTGTGATTCTATGATTCTGTGATTGAAAATCACTCAAGTCCAATAACTTACAATGCAGCTGTTATTTCTAGTAACCTATATGCTAAGTGCTAGTATTATTAATTGTAAGACTCAGTTTGATGGTGAGTTCTCCATTTGTTCGCACTGTCTGTACGTTCAGTGTCCTCAGAGCGAGCTGGATGCTGAAACAGTGAAGAGCATCTTAGCAGAGTACAAAATTCACAATGCTGATGTCACGCTGCGCAGCGATGCCACTGCTGATGACCTCATTGATGTTGTTGAAGGAAACAGGTACTGTTGAGACCCTGCATTTGGTATCGTAGCAGTTAATATTCCAAAGAAAATAATTGCTTATGGATCTTCTTTCTGCAGAAGCTAAGCTAGCAATAACTGATGTTTAGCACCTTACTGTCCTTTTCAAAAATGATGCTTTTTGTTTCCAGTGATGGCAGTAGTGTATTGCTGCTAGGCTGCTGTAGCACTGTATCCTTCTCTTTGCAGGGTTTATATCCCATGCATTTACGTCCTAAATAAAATTGACCAGATTTCCATTGAGGAACTAGATATCATTTACAAAGTACCCCATTGTGTACCAATATCTGCCCATCATCGCTGGAACTTCGATGATCTGCTGGAGAAAATTTGGGACTACTTGAAGCTAGTACGAATGTGAGTCCTAATTGCTGCACTCTGTGTAAGGCTGGGGTTGAATAACATCTTAAGAAAGGGTGAAAGATGATCGTTCTGATATGCTTTTCCACTAACTTAGAGCTCTAGCTTTCAAATGATTCTTTTGTCACTGAAAAGTGTTTAATCTGTAAGTCAGAGATCATGCTGCCCTTTGCTGTTGTGTGATTGAGTTTCCTATCAGTCACAAGTGCTTTGAACTTCTTGTATAGAAGTTCTTGTATAGGGATTAAATGAAGATCTCTGAAACTCCCGGATATGTTTTAAAAATCCTGAAAAAATGGACTTTGTGTCAAATTTGATGCAAAGTTGTTAATATTAGAGGTATTCCTCTTTTCCTGAGTGACCATGAGCTGTCTCTGAACAGACCTGAATTGAGTTAATCTACCATGCTGGATATTTTTACTATAAAATATTACAGGTTTACCTCACTGTTAATGCATCTCTTCAGGTGAATTTGTGAACGAATCGATTACTGCTCATAGTACAGCAATTTTAATCTTCTGAATGTATCCATCTTCTTGTGACAAGATGAAATAAAAGATACTGTAAAAAGGAATTTAATATGCCAGGTGTCTGGGCTATAGACAGTAAGCTTTCATTCTAATATACACTGAGCTGTTTGCCAAAAATAAACCCCAGAGCCACAGATTACAACCACCAAACTGTAGGTAACCTCTTCAGCTACCCAGGTTTTGTCACCTTCTAAGCAACGATGGAAAATTCACCCGTGATAAACCTTTTGCAGTTAGAAGGGAGAACCTGCTTACAGGCATTGGCTACTCAGATGCATTTTCAGCTTACAAACGCCAGCAGACAGCATGTCTGTTGTCACCATGAGCTTGGTGAACTCTGCACAAGCACCCGGTACAGCAGTGCCCATAACCTATGAAATTTCATGGAGATTTGCAAGAGGAGGTTTTGGCATTGACTGACTGCTCTGTGTTACAGCTACACCAAACCTAAAGGGCAGCTCCCAGACTACACCTCTCCTGTAGTGCTGCCTTACTGCAAGACGACAGTGGAGGACTTCTGTATGAAGATCCACAAAAATCTTATTAAAGACTTTAAATAGTAAGTATTTTGTGAAGGAATGATTGCTGGCAAGTAGAAAGCAATTAGCCTGATGCTTTGTTCTTCCATTTGTTTATAAGTCAGAAATAAAAATGGAATTTAATTTGGAATGTAGAAAGCAATAGATCTCCCTGCAACTAAATCTAATATATAAGTTGTTATATTTGATATTTCTCTGCCCTTTCCTGGACTAATTTCCTCTCTGGTGAAAATGCTTTTATTTAGACTAGAAAGTAGCAGTAGATGCAGTGTTATGGGCTGCTGTCCTATATACCCGAGTGTTTTGGATGACTTCATACTTTGTTTTGATCTGCTTGTCTCTGGTTCACATAGACCACTCATCCAGGTACTTATAGGAGAATAAAAATAGCTCTTAGCATTGCTTTCTGTATTAGTGATGGGACAGAAATAACTGCTGTTAGGCTCTGCAGATTATACTTCTAAGTCTCCTTAATTTGATTTTTCTTCCCCCTCTTTCAGTGCACTGGTCTGGGGTTCTTCTGTTAAACACAACCCCCAGAAAGTGGGCAAGGACCACACTCTTGAAGATGAGGATGTCATTCAGATTGTGAAGAAATAAAACTGCTCTCCCACGCTTTGTCACTGTGCCTGACTTTTCATTTTCCAAATGGCAAGGAACAGACTACTTCTATTAAACAGTGAAAAGGATATTGCTCTTTGTGGTAGTAAATTAGTGCATGGGAAAAAAAATGTTTCTGATGAGCCTGTAGTGCAGTGTTCCATTCTAGCAGAGCTGAGAGATGAAAAACTTTTAAGTACTTTTTATAATGGCAAAAGAAGCTTTGATGCCTGTGATGACTTCAAATTGGAAGAGTTCACACAGCTGAAATTACTCTGCTCTAATTTAGAACAAACCAAAAAGCAGAGGCTGGAGAACCATATCTTACAAGGCAGAACTCAAGGACAGAAAATATGAGCTTTGGCTGCCTTTATCTCAGATGTTCTTGATGGAATTCTTCAAGGTTAGTAGTCCTGCAGTTGTGGAGAAGATGCTAGGTTTTGATCTTGAGTAGGCACTTTTTCAATTGTTTCTATCGGTGGAAACAAGCTCGATGCCTGTACTTTGTTAGTGACTGGAAGCTTTTGAGTTTTCTTAAAAGAATTTCCTGGTTATTTGACTTCTCCAAACTTAATTGTGCAGGAAAAGTTGGCAGCTCTTAAAGCAGTACTTTTGTTTCACAATAGAAGTGAATAAAGCTAAGCTTTTTGTTTCAGTTAGAGCTCTATCACAGTTGCAACAGTCACTCCTACAAAAATGGAAGTAGGGATGTTGAAGTGTAGAAAAAACTGTTCTCACACCAGAGGTTGCTACTGAGCTTTGAATGGGGTTTAGTTCAAGCACTTAAATTTTCCTTAACAACTACATGACTGGAAGCAGTACAGCAGAGGGTGGAAGCTATTATGAACAGAGGCTCATCCACCCTTCCTCTAGGTGCTGCTTAGTGGCAGAGCAGGGTTCAGCAGCTGCTGCGTGTGCATCTGGTACATCAGTATTTCATTCCTTACTCTTAAACCCTGGCACTGTCAAGATGAGCCTTTAAACTGCTTACTGCTGGTACAGGCAAACTGCTGCACTTAGATAACAGGACCTGCCCTAGAGCTGGTAACATCCTAAAACAAAAGCAGATCCATCATTCACATGGAAGAACATGGAAGCTGAAAAACTGAAACCTCCTGGGGATTCAGCTCAAATCATGGTTCTAATGCTAAGCCACCCATACACTGAAATGAGTTCCAGAGCAGTTGATACAGACAGCTGGTAGAATCAACTTTATTTACAGAATGTTACTGGGAAAGTGTCAAGTTAAAAAAGTATGAAAACAATCTTACAAGGACAAGCTGGTGATTGCATGTTTTACAGAGATTGTTTTATGAACAACCACTAGAAATATGGGTGACCCCCAACAGATTCCATATCTAATATCAGCTTGCTATTTCCATACAACATTGTCTCTGCTAGACTGAAACAAACCCACCACAGCATGCTGACAATTGTTCTATTAGTCAAGTGATTTTTTTTTTTTTTCTTTCTGCTGCTGGTTTTGCATTCAGTGAGACTTTGAAAGAGCAATTCTGGTTCTGCTTTCACTTTTTTTTTTTTTTTTTTTTAAAAAGCACACTGGCCTAAGCTAGATAGAAGACATGACAGCAGTACTAGACTTAACACAAGTGAGAAAGTGAAGTGAAGAACCATGCAGTAAAGGATGGAAAAAACACTGAACTGTTCAGGAAAGTGAAACAGGCTTAAAAGGAACATAGTATTTTAAAAACCAAATATACACAGTAAGATCACAAAACTACCCCCTCCTCCCCCTTTCAAACCGCAGAACAAGACTCCAAAAGCAAGTTTCACAGTAATTGCATCAGTAGATGCACACCAGACTTAGGACAGTTCTTGGGACTCCCTTCTGTGCATAGAAGGGAAGGCAGTATAGAACATACCACACCTATGACTGAGGAGTTGAAGGGTGAGGATTTAAAGGCTCCATTTTGATGACCTTCAGTAACTTGTTTGGAAGATTAAAACAAGGAAAATACTGCAGCTAAACAAGGACCAGCACCAGCCCTCTTGGAAGAACTATGACCAGTAGGTACCAACAGTCTCTGCTTATGACAGATGAAGATTTGGCTTAATATCACTGTACCTCAATGCCATTTGAAGACTAGACAATTCTCTCACTTGATGGCAAGAGTCATACACACAAGGAATCGGACTTCTGTTATGCAGACAGCAAGGTGTGGGCTTTTTCACTTTGATGCTAGCTACACTGAGTGCACAGTACTTGACAGATGTGTTTGAGGGAGACCTACAGGAGATGAGCAGCAAGAAAAGGCAAAGCAACTTTATCCTGTTCACTCACACTTAGGATATGCAACTTTAATCTTAAACTCCCACATGTACAATGGAGAAAGATCCAAACCATAGGCACAACTAAAGCTTAACTGTCATCAGCTACTCTTATGTACAGCTGTATAGATTCAAAAAAGCTATTCTATGTGTATATATACAAAAGATTGTTTATACACAAGTCTGTACACAAGGGTCTATACATTTAGTTCTCTGCAGGAGGAATTTATAGCTGCTACCCCTACACTAGAGAATATCAGCACTTCATTCACATATCTTACAAAACCAAAAAATAGACACTTCCAGGATTAAACTGGCTTTGTCTTGCATCTAAATTTCTTCAGGCTTCACTATTCAAGCCATAATGGATCCCTTAGTCTTGATGCAGACATGAGACCAGAACAGGTGCCATGTGCTTTAGTCTTTCAAAAGAAATCTTGCACAGAGTGCTAAAAATAAAAGCCCCAAAAAAACAAAGAGGTGAAGTCCTGACTATGGACATTTTTATCCAGTCTAAAGAATCACAAGTGTCCCACCCAGTGGTCACTGTTCACTGCCGATATTCCAGTTCATCTACACTGATGACTTTGGATGGCATGGAAGGGAGAGGCTGCTGCAAGACATCTGAACCAAACCACTTTGCAAGGCCAATGGGAGAGCCACTTCTCTGGCTGGGACGATGGTCAAGCTGCGTGTGCCCGTGAGATAATCCAGTCCGAGACGACACATTCTGAGGGGTTGTTTGCACACCAGCAGGTGATCCCTGTGCTCCAGTGCCTGTGAAGTGTAAAGCTATTTGAAGTGGAGTAGTGAATTCACCCAACAGTGCAATTTCCCCTAGAGCAACTGATACCTCATACGAGCATTTTGCACGTAAACCGAACGTGACTTTTACATTCTATTAGTCCTGGGAAATCAAGACCCCCTTGCTCATTTTCTTGTCAGTACTCCCACAAACCGCCTGACAAACACTACCAGTTCTGGACACAGTACCATGTAGGTTTTCACTGGAAAAAAAGCAGAGAACATCTTACTGGAGGTAGATAGGCGGCCTTTCTCACCCAGAAAGGAAGGAAAGACTGCACACGTGCTGCAAGACACAGATCCATCAATAGCAACACATCTTGAAGCTGAATGCTTCACTTGGATTTTCTTCTGGTATGAGAACCCATTGTAGGCAAAACTACTCTGGCAATTTAGATATTCATAATCACTATTCTTGTGTAGATAAAGTAACTTCCTCTTATTCCTGTATACTAAAGCTAGCCAACAAGTATACTAACTGGAACACCCTGCCAGCATTTGAAAACCTCACACTCCCCTTGCATGTTTTAGCTTACCTGATCTTTGTAGTTGCTGTTGCATCATTGCTAGCTGCAAAGGTGTCCCAGAGCGTGGATTTAAGATGTGATGGCTGGCTGTTGGTAAGGGATAAAAAGGTTGGCCAAGGATGGGAGCAGATATTCCTTGCAAGTGAGACAGGTCCACTCCAGGAGGAAGCATACCTGTTGAACAGCAATGAGGAAGTTTCACCTAATAGGTAGAAGGACCTTGAAACAAAACTAACATATTATAGATGGACTGGAAGCTGCTACCTGGATTTTAAGAGCTTTCATGTAATAAACATTGCTAGTACTAAGTACCAATTTGTTCCCAGTGCAAATGATGGCATATTCATGAAAGGGCTTAACTTAAGGGACAAAGTATGATTTACCTGCTTGCAGTAAAGGAAGATGTTGTGGATGAACCCCCTGCGACAGCATTCTCTGGACCAATCCTGGATGCAGTTGATGAGCAGGTCGCACAATTGGTACATGGGGAACAAGGGGTACTTGATGAACAGGACGGAGGAAAGGGCCTCCTGGTACTGGGGAGGCCATCGTGGGAGTCTTTCTACCAGCTGATTTAGGCCTGTAGTCTTGCTCTTTGGTACAACGATTTGCTTGGGTAAGAGGTGTGGAACATGCAGAGCGCTGCAGTGCAGGTAGTTTGGTACCTAAGGTGGGCAAAGTTTCTTGATCTGCATTCTCCACAGAACTAGACAGTAGATTATCTGTAGCTAGAATTGAATACAGCTATTATAATCCACAGCTAGAGATTGCATCTAATGAAAATTAAAGGTGATGACTATTAGATCGCTAAATTCCAGGACTAACTGAACTTTATTTATATTCAATAGGAAACTTCTGGCTTTCCTGAATGGCATTAAGCTACCTCTCTGTTGTTGATAGTACTAAGTACAATGTAATGGCAACTGGACACTAGTCTTACTGGGTCAGTCAGTATTAAGCATTTCTTCTTAACAGCCACGTATATCAGTCAATGTGACAAAACACTTCCTCAACCAGCTACATCTGGGAGAGGTTAATTGGTCTCAGCTTTAAGATGTTCAGTTAAGATGTTGCAGGAGGGCTGTAAGTTGCTTGTATTCAATTGCTGGTATTGTATGCAATTAATATTGTTAATATGCTAATTCATCCAAAAAGCTGTAAATAAGCAGTTTTTTTTCCCAGGCTTCCTATGGTCAGTACCATTTACAAACAAGAATAACAGATGTAAACCTAACACTGCTGGAAGAATGCACTCAGGTGTACATCTCCTTCATAGCTCTCTAATCCTTCTTATAGATCCTTTTTTTTTTTTTTTTTTTATACCAGCCTGCACTCCAGAAATCAGAGGTATCTTAAGTCAGGACACATGTACTATAGCTCTTCAATTCTATTACAAGTCTCATTCATGTGTGTTAGTTTAAAGCCATTACAATACCTTCATTTGGCCTCTGATTTTCATCTTTACCATCACTGACTTTCAGTTTCCCAGAAACTGGCTCCTCTTTGCTCTTTTCCTTACTCTCATACATCTTGCGAATCACTGAGGTAGGTGTAAAGGAAGGAGACAGCTGCAGAGAACAGTAGAAAGCAGTCAGTGCTTATTGCCAAGGCTGCACTACCTTAGTTGTGAGTGGACATCAATTCTTGTATACCCTTTCCATTTGAAGCTCTGTTTAATCAGCTACTTAATTCACCAATTACTTTGGTTCACTATATTTCATCCCTTTATTCTGTAATTCAAGTACTTCTCTATTTTTTTTGTCAAAGTTTTATCTTTGTTTCTCACAGAGCTAGTTGAAACCTTACTTGTATTAACTCATGGAAGACAAATCCAGGAAAAACTACTGCCTTAGCTGTCCCTCTCCCCATTTGAAGTTATGTAACACTTGTTACACATATAAAAAGTTCTTGCAACTGTTTAGCAGCTAATGTCTTGTGCTGGCCCTACACTGCAAGTACTTGACTGATTAGTTGGAAAGCTTAGACCAAAGCAACATACTACTGAAGATGGGGAGGCAACAGTCAGGTTTGAGGCTTTAGTTTTTTGAAAGATACTATTTCAGCTTTCATTTAGGTGAGTCACTTCATAACCCTACTGCAGACCAGTGTTTTCTACAGTGCCCAGCAACTTTCAACCCTTATCTTTTGGAAGCCTGGGCATCAAAATATGAAGGCCTAGTTTTTCTATATAGTTATCTTCCTTTTGTTTGAGAAGACTGGGTCAAGGAAACATTAGTGGGGCTTCTTCAGTTCTGGGTAACCCACCAATCAGAAAAGGCTATTTTTCAAAGCATCACATGCAATTAATCCTTTCATTGTCATTATAATATTGCCCTTGTGATTCAATCTTTACATTCTTCTGCTGACTGTGGTTGCCACGATCTTGTTACTGCAGCTACCTTTACAGCTCTTTCTACAGTCATTGTGTACTGGGGTACTGACCATGCTAGTGATGGATGCTGTGGGGGCTGGAGAAGATGTATTCCCTCTGTGTCCTGGTGCAGGTGATTTAGTCACTCGCTGTTGTCTGTTGAAGAACAGGAAGTTAGAGGCAGTTCTACTCATGGCTCAGAATGAAAGTCAGGATTGCCAATAAACAATACAAGCCCAAGTCACACTAGCACCAGTCTCTTCTGACAGGAAATATCCAAGTGGAAAACAACTGACAACATGCCTTTTATGTTTTGCAGTCAGACACCTACCTGTTTCTATAGCCATCTCTGTTTTTGTCCATTTGTGGTTTTCCAAAGCCATGCTGATAGAAGTTTGCTGCCTGTATGGCTAAGTCATGTGGTAATGCTAGTCCCTCTAATGCAGCTTGTTGTATTTCCAGGGGACTCATCTGAAGTGGAGTTGGGTTGGAAAAGAAAACACCACAAATCAAAGTTTTTTTTTTGAAAGAGATAATGCTAAAGGTTTACTGCTATGCCTTCACAAAGCATCTCCCCACTAACAGCCTCTATTTTACTGAGGGACAACAGATGCTTAAAAGCTCTTAATACAGCCTAAAATAGTTCTAATTACAATGAGGTTTTGAGATGGTACTAAATTAGACTCCACATTCTCATACTTGGAGTTAACTAGAACAAGCACATATTACATGTTTACTCAAACTTGTTTCCACGAGTTTTTTCTGGACTCCAAAATATAAGGAGAAAGATTATTAACAAATTTAACATACAATTTAACATACAAGCAAAAAGCACTTCAGTCTAACCTGTGCAGCAACTGGGCTCATGGGCTTCCTCACACCTGGAAATGGATCACCGAGCAATTGCTGAGAACCTTGTCCAAAACCTAATGAAAAACATTCAACAGCTGCATCTAAAAGCACTATCAGACCTCCCCCCCAGCATATGATATATACCCTTAAGTAAACCATTCGTACCCGAATTAAAGATCCCCTGTCAAGATTCTCAGCTTCCCATTTAGTCAGTTCCCAAGCAAAAGATAACCTCCTTCCTAAACCCACTCCTCTTTTTATTGCTGAGCATTACGTGGCATGGAGCAACTCTTTGGTTAATTCAGGTTATCTGCCTAGCTGTGCCCCTCAGTCTAATCACTGGGGCTGCAGAATGTGAAACAGTCAAGGCCTCAACACTGTGCAAGCACTGCTCAGCAGCAGCTACAGCAGTGCTCTATCAGCTTGTTACATACCTACAGCCTAGCGCTGTGCCAGCTGCTATAAAGAGAATAAACTATTTCCCAGGTGAAAATTAGTTTATGTAGCAGACCACATTTCAATACACCAGAATTTACTCTGAGTTCCAGCTCATGCTGACTTCTAGATTTTTGTGATTAAACAGAGACCAACAAGGATGACATCTTGTACACAGTCAAGAGGCAAACCTGTCTACCAATGTCACCAAGTTCACTGTTCTATGAAGAGTTCTCTAAAAGAAAGTGGAATCATTCCAAAAATCCATAAGAAACACTGTCTTGCAACAAGTCATACCAATAGGTGAAGATATTCTATGGCGCAGGTAATCTGCAGAAGCAGCTCGAGTTGGAAACACAGGTGGGATAGGAGGAGAGGGCGCCCTCTGTCCCAGTAAAGAGGCTCCAGGTTCCAAACCACTTATTAGGCCACTTAAGACATTTGATGAAGCAGGTCTGGTAATGGGTGGACCAAGAAGTTCCTATGAACACGTAACAGAAGAATGCTCAGAATAGCAGATCAATTTACACAGAAGGGTTCATTTTACTGGACTGCAGGCTATGCTATTTTTAGCAAGTTAGAAGAGAAGGCTGACTTGTGCAACTAGACACCAAATCTGGTAGAATTAGACACCTAGCCAGGTTTCACAGAAGTGGCTCTGGAACTAACACCTCCTATTTACTTCCATAGGAACTACAATAGATACAAGACATACAGTCACACTGATAAAGCAAGTTCTCAGCTGCAAAACACTCTTTTTCAAGTCACCACCATTAGCTGTGCATTTCTGCCAGCCATTAACGAGAGCCTGCATGCCATGCTTGTACAAACCTGCACCAGTGAAGGTGACCACTGTCACACTGCTGAAACACACCACTCAGCACCTCACTGTGCTGACATCCCCTGCTTAGTCTCCACAAACATTCAGCAAGCATCAATGAATGTAGGAGAGATCTGGCACCCATTGACATGTAGAGGAATTCCATTCCACACCTTTACTTTGCACAAATTTCCATGTCAGATGCCACTTCAACACGCTGCCCCTCTGCTGCCATCTATCCCACAGCAGCAAAACATAACAATACTGACAGGTTTAACCTTTACTGCCATCTCACCAACATCTGCCTTTGACATGCAGGCAAACATAAAATAGAAAGTCTTACTTTCATAGCAACCCTTGTATGCTTTCAAATTATAATCATGGGACACACATCATAAGACAAATTCACAGTTCAGTTGTAAATAGCTTCCTTTACAGGGAGAATAGTCTGACCCCTTACAACTGCCTTAAAGCCTTACTTCCAAACATTATTTTGCATTTCTTTCTTTCCTAGTAGGGAAAAAGAAAAATCTAAACAGCTTATAAGAAATACCTGCAGAATATTTTTTGATAGAGGCTGGCCTGGTATCTCTGGCGGTGACATTAAATGACTCTCAAGGCTCTGCTAAGAAAATGAAAACACTTTAAGCTACACCTCAATATGACAAGCAATGTATTCACTAAGACACAATCCACATTCCTGTCTCAGTGATGTTAACAGTTTTGTCTGTTCTGAGGACTACAGTTTAGTCATCAGCCAAACAAAATCCCAGCCAAGTTAAAGGCTGAGCAGGCTCACTGATATTCCTCAAGAAAACTAGTGTTAGACTGCATGCAAACAGTTCAATAAACTCCAAAGTACAACATTGACCCCTGAATTTGATTGTGCAAACTAGGAGAAATGCTAGGGCAAGTGGGCAACTGAAGCAATGCAGAAATAAGGAACACTGGTACAGCAAGAAATACAAGCTTCAGCTAAGCATTAGTGACACCTAACTGACATATTTGACAGATGTCTTTGAACAGCAGTACTGAGGCACTCACTCATCTCTAGCATGTCTTCTACAAGGAGCTGACTGAGGGTATCTGCTATGCACGGCCCATGCCCCCTTTTCTTTTTTTTTTTTTTTTTTTTTTTTTAACAAAGAAGTTTGCTTTTAATCAAAACATTGACAAGTTAAGTTCAAGTATAGGAACTTACAGAGCAGTGCCCTCTATAATAAAAACCAACAGAAACCTAATTGCTTTGGTTGGAGAAAATGAACAGCACATCTGTTTTATTACTGCTTTCTTCCACCTTCAAGCAATAAAATGGTAAATGAAAGCCACTATTTAATATCATGCCACCGGATTCAACCAAGCCCCACACGTTATCAGAAGTGTAATGTAAGGGGTTTTCAATTTGCATCCTGAATCTTCACACAGATCCATTAACAGTTCACTAGAGACAGCTGTGTGTTACTTACATTGACTTTGGGCTGTGAAGGTAGAGTCCCGCTTGCCTTCATGCTACTGACCAGTTTGTTAAATGCAGTCATATCCCCATCTTTCTTGATCTGTCTGGAGCCAGCTAAGTTCAACGACTCCTCCATTTGCTCTGCCATAAATGGGGTAGCAACTTTCCCCTCCTGATCCACTTTTAGGCCTTTAAGCCCAGCTTCAACTTCTTCCACTGAAAGCACAACTCCTGAATGCGCTGAGAAATACAGAAGAAATAGTGGTGAACCACAGTGCCCTTTTTAAAAGCAAGCTCCATTCTTGTGCAAGAGTTGAATACAAACTGTTTGAAAACAGGGTAACAGCCAAAAACTTGTTTTCTGATATCTGCACCAGCTGCTGAACAGCATCTTACCTGTACTTAGACATCTTCATATTCACACTGGAGGTATCATTGTGCACAAATAAGAGCATGTAAGGCACTGCAAGAGCCTGTTAAGTTTTCATTACCTTTAATTTACCAAGCCATTACTTCATTTGACAGCATATTAAGATTTCATTTACTTTTAATAGAGAATATTCTCATGAAAAGACTGAGTTGAACTCAGAAAATTCTATTTCTTTTATTTCAGATTGTCTTACAGCCACAGTGTAAGGAGTGTCAAGCTGCCTGAAGCTATCATAGGTACAGAGGATACATACCTGGAGAAACCTTGATGCTTTGGACAATCAGTTGCACACTTAGTTGGTGTGCATTAAGTTTGAAGTAGGCTTTTTTGCCCCAAAATTAAGAGCCATTACAGAAAGATTTCACTGGCGTAATCAGAATAAGGTACAAATGTTAATAAGCAGTACTTGCATTTGTGTGCATGCATATATGCAAACTGATAACAAGGCTAGACAAGCATTATGGACCAGTTTGTTTGTCCCAAGGTATGATACCTTAACAGAAAAGAGAAAGGCACATGCTATGAATTGCTGAAGCAAGCACTGACCCAAAGAAACAAGATTTTTTTGGAAATCTGGGCAAGAAGGCGAGACGAAGCAATGATTGAGACATGCAGAATGAAACATGAAGGAAAAGCATGACGTTGGTGGAGAGGAATTGGACTGGAAACTCCGTAGTACTCATAAGTTATGAGAATACACAACAAGTCAGAGTGTGAATGGAAGCTTCCCCCAGTTCTTTATTCCTTCATTGCTGTTTCGTGAGGATCAAAGTTTAGAAATGGTTTAGTAGGAAATTCAGACCAAGCAGAACATTGAAAAGACTTGCACTTCTATTTAAGTCAAATTAAGAAAATGTTTTCCACATGTTAGCCAGACAGTTCCTGCTCCTGAAATGGATGCTTAAGAATATTTGCAGCTCTTGGATGATTTCATACCCAGTTGCTTCACACAGATTGTGGAACAGCATTACATTTTGTTCAGTCCATTTCACAAGGCAATACATGCTGCTTGCCAAATGGAAAATAATTTGGAACAAGACTAAGATTTAAAAAAGAACACATGTATTTTTGTACCACCATGCGTGCTATGGTGCCAAACGTGCAAATGCATAACTGAAAAGTCCCTTTAACATCAAGTTTAAGTCAGCCCTGAACTCATTTGAAAATAGAATTCACTTTTGCTGGCAACTGCTAACAGGAAGTTACCTGCAGTCCCATGATTCTAGTTAGGTTAGTGTATCTGAGGCAAATCTGTTCCTATGTTGTACCTCAAGGTTAATTGTTTAATTAGAAAACAGAACAGCAAACAGATCACTGCGACTCAAGTACTAGCAACAGTCTTGAGAGATTTGATTTTAGTATTAACAGTTTGAAGAAACACTAATATCCTCCAGCAGTCGTTCATCTTTTTAGATCCCAGCACTTAATGGATCGATGTGATCCACTGAAGATCCCGGCAAGAATTAAAACAAGTTTTTGGTAAACCAGAGTTCAGATACTACAGTTTCTGAACTGACATTACCAGTCTCAAGCATGAGAAGCTTAAATAAAGGCCAGAGAAAGCATGAATCTCAGCTCAAGATTTGCATCATCCTAAGTTATGATCATTACTGGCCAGTAAACGGTCTGAGAGTTGATGTCATCCTGTGATCAGGATGAAAAGAATTAGTGAAGACACTAACATAACTAAGATTTGCTGATTTTGTGGTCTGTAGTGCCAGTAAACCTGTAGTGCTTCCTACTTCTGGACTTGGTAGTTGATGTATCCAGAACACCAAGCCTCTTGGTTTAAGGTACTGCACAATGAGAACTCCACGATATCTGAAGAGGCACTTACTGCTCTCTCTAAGCTTTTCCTTGTTGGCTGAAAGACTTGAGAGAAGAGGTTTTAAGTCCACTTTGGCTTTCTGTAGCATTTCTAGGATGTCCACTTTGTTTTCAGAGTGGTCTTCCAATGGAATGGGAGCAAAGTAGTTTCCAGAGTTCTGGCCAGGGGAGAGAATGGCTTGCTCTAGACCTGAAACAGCAAAACCAGGAGCACTGCCACATCAGTTTACCAACCCAATGTCTCAAGATGAACATACACTGGTAACCAAGTTCAACAGGTCACTGAAGTTACGCCTCATACCCTCTGCCCAAGGTCAGCTGAAAAGTCATTATGAGAACGACAAGAACGCTTATAAAAACAGAACTTATAGCTGCTTACATTAAGAACTTCCAAAAGAACATCAGGTGCTTGAACTGCGGGAGATGCACTGTTCTAAAGTGTACCTGCCACATTCTCATTAAACAAGTAGGAGGGAACAGAAAAGAAAGAGACCACGCATTGTTCTGCAGTCTTACCTGCTAGTCTCTCCAGTTCCTCATGGGGTGTAGATCTCAAGCTGCTTGACCGACTTCCAGAACGACTGGGATTAGAAAACCACCTGCTGAACCTGCTGGCAGACACTGAACCTTCCCCTAGCACATCTTCTATCATCTAGATTATGAGGAAAAAAAAAAAAAACAAAACAAAAAAAACAGAAGCTTACCATCAGAAGCATCTTTGAGAGGCTTCACTGTACAACCAAGATTATTCTGTTATAGATAATGAGATGGGGACCCTGGAGTTTAGAAATTTTGAAATGCTTTTTCCTTCAAAATATAATAGCATTTGTATAACCAGTGTTGGCAAAAGTCTATTACATCTTTCATTTATACCAAAAATTTGTTCAGATTTAAATAAGAACTGAAACAGCATCACCTAAATGCTGCACCTATATCATTTCAAAGTGGATGTGTGAGAAAAGCAGCAGAAGCGTGCTCTAAAAGAGATAAAGCAAGTTATAATATAATAGCAATTCTGGCCAGATATGGGCCAGTCTTGGTCCCTATCACAGCACATAAGCAATACTTTGATTAGCCGAGTTTCCTGCAGCCATGACTCACTTCAGCTCCAAGGACAGAGCCTTGGATGATGTGCAAGGACAACTCCCCAGCCTTGGAGTATTCCACAACAGGTGGGGCAGAAGGCCAGCAGCCAAGGGCTACCTGCTTGCACTTCACATCCTGAACTACTCTGTGCCTAAGAGGGTTGCATTCTTCAGATCAACTGAGTCTAGCAGCCAGCTCCTTCTCCCTTCAGCCTGACCTGGCTTCACTGAACGGGACTTTGTTGATCAATCAAAAGCCACTCCCATTCACAGAGACTGTTTACTCCTTTGCTACATGAATTTCAACGGCAGAGCATTGTAAAACTTAAACTAAAGCTTCTTGTATCTTGCAAGAGAGTCCAATTAAAAGTTTGCTCAATGGGTATAGATGAAGTTTCATCATACAACGTTTCAGACCAAAGGAATAACAGCTTTCTGCCACCAGAGAAGTTCACTGAAACAAGTGGTGCTCAATACTATTTACAACAGCAACAAACAAGATAGTGATTTTGAGTCTTTCTTCCTTCTTTGCATTATTACAAACTCAAACTTTCTTTAGAGATAAAGAGAGAACATTCAGAAGTAGTGTCCTAGCACACCAAAATTCAAGTTCTGAAAGGCTGTCTTAGACTTGCACATCACATTAAGCAACTTTAAAAGCAAGACACTGTAACTGGACATAGTAGCAATCTGAAGTTTCTCTTATGAGTACACTCAGCTTAAAGGAAAAGCTCACCGAAGCCAGGCCAGGAACACTTTTATCCAAGTTAAAAAACTCATTGAAGTCAAACTCCCCTGGAGCTGGTTCTTGTAAGACAGCTTCCCTGGGAACTTCTTGATCTGCTGGAGTTTCATTGGTAAGGACAGTTTGCACTTCATCTTCTTCTGCCACTCCACCATTGCATTCTATCCCTTAAGAAGAAAATCAAATAGCTGCTGAGTCACTACACTGAAGTATTTCCTATGCAAACAGCACCTAACAGGCAATACGTTCACCCAGCCATTACAGCTTCTGATAGGAGCAGCACAAAGCTGTGCTGGGGAGCTTCAGACTGGACATAAAAAATCCTTTACAGTAAGGCTGGTTAAACACAAACAGGATCCCCAGAGAAATGGCTGATGCCTGTCAGCATTCAAGCAGCATTTAGACAACGCTGTCAGTAACGTGCTTTAATGTTAGGTTAGCCCTGACGTGGTCAGGCAGTTGGACTGGATCTTTGAAGCTCCTTCCAACAGAAGTTATCTAGACTGCAATGGCTGCAGTCTGCCACAACAGAAACCAAGACTTGCTACATCTTCAGTAAAGGAATTCTAGTCTGTAATTATGGCTATCTGCTTCAAAAGGTGAAAATGAGACTTGCCATTGAAACAGTAGTTAACTGTATCCTAATCAACCCAGGAAAGTACACAGAACACAGATGAGATGTACTGTTACACTAAGAAGACAAACAGATACAGCTATTCCAGTATGGTAACAGCAGCTGTTCTTCCATGAAGAATCCTTTGGAAGCTTCTGCTTTCTTCCTAGAAATTCCATAGACGAGGCTCCCTGAAAGCTGGTACTTGATATAAACATTCTTAATATTATTAAGAATATATGTAAGTAATGTAAGTATTGCTCCTATTCCCCTCAGCAAGAGAAGTATACACATAAAGGGTTACTAAGCTTGCAAGAAGGCTGAAACTTAACACAAACCTAATGTAATTGGAACTATGTATTCACTTAATATAGTACAGCTTAATTCTGAAGAGTACTGGTTTATTTTGCCCAGCTGTAAAATTGTTAGCATTAAGCAGCCATCTTCCTCACCTCAGTCAAGTTTGCACTACAGTTTTTGCTAGGGCAGTGCTAGAGCTGTGATGTCCAACAACCACAGAGGGTTCAGATTTAGCCTCCAAATTCAATTTAAATTTATGTTGCTGTATGCAGCTGTACAGCTGTACGTCCAACCCAGTATTTCTAATGCATGCACTACCATAGGAAACAGAATATTTGAAGTATCTCAAAGCACAGTCAGCTTAGTTTAAACCAATTCTCTATCATTAAGATACAGAAGTAGACAAAATCCTTTCAGCAGCCTACAAATTCCCAAAAGCTGTCCATATCCATAAAGTTTCTTCCAGACCCTCAGTTCTGCCTTTCAGACTGCAAAAACTTTGTAAGTGATACAACATTACTCCCCAGCTCATAAGCCTTCTGCTTTAGCATAACCTAAAGCCATGCAGGACAGAGGCTGGTAAACTGCGTTACCCCGACCCTTGCCCATACCTGTAACGGAATCATGTCTACATCCAGCAACACGGAACAGACAGAAGAGCCTCTGTCAGATGTACCATTACCTTCTTTCAGCGAGGCTGTGCGCCTTCTTGTACGTTTTCTCCCCTTGTGATCTTCCTCTAGAATTTTGTCATCAAAGCCTGTGAGCTCAATCGTTTCAGACTGACTTGTAGGACCAGCAGAGAACCACTCAGGTTCCTCTTCTGTGTACGAGTCATTCCTTCTCCGCTCCCCAAAGACACGTTTGCTATCACCAAATTCCCTCTGAAGTGGGATGTTAAAAATACTAAGTTAACCACTGAATGTAGTTTCATAACATTCCTCCCTGACCTCCAAAGCAGATGACACTATTTCCCACCCATCATCTTGTTTTTCTTTTTTAAAGCACATTCAGCTTGCTTATTCAATTTTAAACTTTACAGCTGAATTTCTGCTTCAACAATGAAGGCTATTGGTCTGCAAAGGCCTGTATAAACTCAGTTCTGTTTCCTGAGAGGAAGGTATGTTGTATTGTTTAAAACAAATATCTTGAAGCATAAAAGCTTCCATCTGCTGACAACAGCTAGGTCAAGCACTATGAACTATCAGACTTCTTAGTATCTTGCATTTATCACAGGAGATGTTTGTAGGATACACAGAACTGGATGTATCCCAGTTCTTCTGGAAAAGGATTGACACCTGAAGCTCTGAGCGCTCATCCATTAGATCACAAAGATTCTCTTTAAGAAGCCCACTTGTGTGGAACACTGAACTGCAGTTAGTCTGTTCCTGTCACTTTTAATGCAGACTGTCCAAAACCACGTTAATATCTAAGCAGGAAAAAAGAACAAACCCTGAAGCGTTTATCTTTGTAGTCCCTCTCACGATCTCTGTCTCTTGCATCTCTAGAATCACGTATATCTTTTTCACCACCCCTGTGGTCTTTATCAAAGTTACGTGAAGAGATAATTCTTCCACTGCCAATCCTACGTCCACCAATAACACGGACACCATCATTCTCTTTTTCTAATGGGCTGCCTGCTCGGCGTGAGCTAACAGCTGCAGTTACATGACAGCCACCTCCAAAGCTTCGTCTCTGCGGACTTAAGACAACATCCAAGTCATCCTCTTTCACTCGCTCTCTCGGATCTACAAATCAAAGATCACACAAAGTATTTAGTTGAATGTAACAGCAAGCACAAGCTAGTTATCCACAAGATAGCCTTCTATTCCACAGCCTTGCTGCTATCCTAGAGCTTTTTGAAGGATAATATCCATAATTTATTTTTGTGAGGCTAACCTAGCCATGCGACACAGAAAGATGAAAATTGAAATTCACAGCTGGATATTTAGGAATCATTGTTCCATCACCCAGAAAGTCCCTGCTCTCATCTAGTACTTACCCAATCTTGAAGCACAGAAAACTACCCTCTGTAACTGCATAATTACAGATGTACTTACTAGTACACTGAAAAAATAGTAGGTGATAACAGACTGCTAAGTTTCATGGAGTTACCTGCATACCAGAAACAAGTTACACATGGAATCACCAATGTCTCCTTGATACTTATTTCATGTAATCAATTTTCAGATATTTTTATCATTTCTCATCCCAAAGGAAAGGTTTTGCCAGCAGCTTACATTTAACTTTGATTCCTGTCCTGTAAGAGCACACTCACCTACTATCCTACGCATAAGAGAAGTCCGATCTGAATCCAAATCTTTTTTAAAGCTTTCCACTGGTGAAGTCCTCCCTGAACTCGGATATAAAGATGCATGCCACTTCTCTGGATCCCAGACACCATCACTATGAAAACAAAGAAACAAAGTTGCAGGATTGCTTACTACTTCTAGTCTAGTAAAGAAACCATAACACTGCTGCTGAAAACTAGAACTCACTATCTGCACAAATGAGATCCACCTCCCACCTAACTTCTCAATCTTTAACTTACTACACTTCATGACCTCATATGGTATTCCAGATCCACAAATGTAAGTATATCATATATGCTTAGACTGTAGAACATAGGTTATCCCACCAGGTATCAGGGAAGTTCGCCTGACACAGTGATAAAAATAACTCAAGTGGATCAAGTGTCTCAGTAGCATTCTGGAAACTCTCTCAATCTCATACTTGTCCAAAAAAAACAATCTGGTATTGGAGATCTTGCTGTTCAGCAATGTTCTCAGCACAAGCCAGGAATCCTCTCACCTTCATTTTAAAATGAGGTACGCTGTTAACGTGGGAGAGCAATCCATTAAGCAAGTCAGCCTGTTGCAACATGACCTCGTCAGTGCTGTACACCCACCTATATCCTGGGTACCTCTTTAAGTAAATCAAACAGCACAAAAATCATGCTGAAGCATAGTTTTTGCATGTCTGTGAGATCTGCACAGTGCAAAGTTATTTTCTGATGAATCTTACATTTCCAAGCATAAATTTCCCAACTATAGCATCCAGCCTCCTCTACTGGATTATTACTTCTGAAAACACTTCAGTACACTTGCAGCAAAATAAGAGAAACTTTCTAGCTAAGAACTACTTGATATTTTAACTTCTGTTTTCGAAATTGATGCATGCAGTTTTCTGTATAATCAAGAAAATACCTGTCATATTTTTCAGAGAGACAAGAAGGTCTTTGCTTAGAGTAGGGACGCTCTTTAATATCCAGCAGTTCCTCCTAGAAAAAAAGCAAGCAGTTTGAATTCTCACCCAGACAAGATTTAAGTGACTCAAATGTTTGTTCCAGACCACCTATTCAATGTAACCATTTCATCTGACAAGCCATGTTTCCCAATGTGTTCATTTCCTGTTAAATAAGACAGTGAAAAGTTGAAATTAGTTTATTTTTCAGTTCTTTCACCAGTAGCCTTTGAGCAAACTATCCATTAATCAGGACTATACAGCTCACCTCCCATTAAGTCTATCTACTATGCTGCAGACAAGGTAATGCTGTTTGAGAATCAAGGAGTCTCACCTGTAACACTGATACAATGCAGAGTAAGTTACAGCATCATGATCAGCACAGAACAAATTTTAGAGTGTGATTCAGGTGCCAAGAGAGTATTTCACTGAGTAACTTAGAATTCAGGCAACATTTATATGAGTCAGTATAGGACTCATATAATCCAGAAACCAAAGGTTTCCAAACAAATTAACAGTTTGAATGATCCTGAAAGCTGGTTTCTGAAAATGATCTGGAACTAGTCATACAGACTTACATGACAAATCAGAATGACTTCAGGCATATGACAAAGCAGTAGCAGCAGTGCTTAGCAAGTAAATTCATATTTCTTCTCATATCTACTCTACTGTAGATGACAAGAGCAAAAGAATCAGTTTTACTCATGAACATTAACCTCAAGCCCACACTGACATGAAGTACTAAGCCTTACTAGGTCAGGTTGGACTTCACTAACACTTAAGACTGTCTACACCAGCCTTGTTTACTCATCCATTTCCCTGCACAACTTAGCTTACAAGCACAACAGATATACTGACATTGGAGCCAGCAAGTTTTCAAGATGGAATGAAAATTGCTGCGTTCAATGCTATGCAAGATTCATTTTGTAAAAATAAAAGCATTACACAACATCAATTACTAAAGCAGATCTGGAAATTCCAGACAAGCTTGCCATTTCTGACCATCACCCATTACAAAATATCACCTATAGTTATTCTACCCAAGACAAATTGATGCTGATTGATATTTCAGTTTTACACTTCCTACCAGCTACCAAATACACTCTTGAGTTGATAGCTGTGCACCCTGACTAGCCAGCCATTGCAGGGAGACTGGCAATCTACCTCTCACTGCAGCTTGCCACGTTCCAAAAGCTCTTATGGTGCGATCAGTGCTTTGAATCACAGTTACACATAGTAAAGATGCACATCTCTAACTGTTTATATATCTTCTGTAGATGGCCTTTCTTCAACCTGCCTCCCTTCTAACAGTAGACACCACATCAGCCATACTGAAGAAGGCTCTGTCGTCCAAGAGTAAAGCATTTACACAACAGCTTTCACATCATCATCCCCATGCATCTAAAACCAGATCAGTGGCTGCACTAACAAGCTCTGCCAAGTTTTACCCAGGTACCATAAAATGTACTTCCTGAGCATAACCCTGTACTAGCCCTCAGCAAAACGAGTTTTTCCCCAGCACCATCTGACAACCTGGACAGCAAATATTTAAACAGAAGGAGGCTGGACTCTCTGCCCACAGTCTCCCAAAATAAACTTTGATCTACGAGGAACATCGATGCTGTAATACTATCATAGCCTGATGTAGGTATGAGGACTATTGACAACACTGTCCAATACCAGACTTGGAAATTCACTATTTTGTTGGCCACGAGAGGGAGTTCATAAACTTCAAACAGATTTCATTGCAACTTTTCTACTGAAGTCAAGAGCATTTCATTTATGAGCTGCACACCCTGGAGCAACAGCTTCTAAAGCACTAGAAGACACAGCCTGGAATAGACAACATCTTGTCTTAAGAGTAGACTGATGACAGCACTTCCACAGTGCAGCTTATTTTCTTCCTTTGTTCATTTTTTTTTCTTAATTCACACAACAGGGCTTGTAAGGAAAGAGAAAAAGGTATTTTTAGCTGTCACTGAACACATGTTCAAGCAGTTCACAAGGACTCATCACATGAACCAGCTGTTGTCCCACTGTAAAATAATCTAAATTATTAGAGGAGCTCTCTCCCTACTCTAAATCAGCAGCACATGCCCTGAAGCAGTGTCCCTCCCAACCCTGAATAGTACTAAACTGATCATGTGAAAACCACTTATGCTGTCAGTGATATCAAACAAAACAGTTCACCCAAAGAAAAACAGCAGTATTGGGCAAGATATTTTAAAAGAGTCAAGAAGGGTGAGAAATCAGACTCTTTGGAAACCAGCAGATAATAGACTGGTGCTTTCTGGCACTAATTCTGCCACTTTATTCTGATCAGAACTACAGGCAATAACACTACTGGATATACAGCTGCACTGCTTTATTCACATACTAAGCACCAGCACTGAGTACAGACCAAAAAAGCACTCAATTTGCAGTTGCATTCAGTTTCTCTTTCTATGAGGAGCTGAACAATACCAAGCAAGGACAGGCACAGATTTTCTAACGGGCAGTTTAAAGATAACTCCTCTCCTCCACTTCAGGAATAATTCAATATCAAGCTCCAAACACTACTACCCTCTGCATCTTCAGTTAAGATGTACATCTCGTCTAAGAAAAGGGAGGGAAAGAGAGAGCCATACTATTCCCACATCAGTTTTGCCACTGTGACACCAAGCTGCTTGGCTTCTTTCTAATGTCTAGTCAAAATAAGGCAGCCCTGCTATCTCAGCAGGGCAGAGTCTCACTGATAACTTTTCTCCTTTTAAAAAAATACACAATCTCTAAGAATAAAACAGTTCTGCATTTCTCAAGTAAGATAACACAATCAGCAGCAGCAGCATGCTGTCTCACTCTGTTCCACACTTTGAGCCATTTGCTGTAAAACAAGTTAATAGATTTCTACACAAAGCAGTGACCACCTGTTCCCACAGCTTTCAGCAACAGGGAAAAAAAAAAACAACTGCCATTAAAAGTTTTCTAAAAGCATGTTTCAGCAGTGATACCAAAAGCCCAAACAAAATTTGAACATTAAGCCCTACAGTATATTAGCTCCATATTGAAAGGATCTTTATTTGCAAGTTAGTTAACACACTGAGTATAAGAACAATGGTTATCACAGCTAAATGTGAGCACCTGTGCTAAAGCTTTCACACTGAGCACTAGTTAGAATCACATGTGAACATGCTTCTAAAACCTCACTATGAGCAACTGCAAGTAAAATTACAAAAGGCATCTTAACAGGCACAGACTGAAGCTGCGATTACATCTGGTGGGCTGTATGTTGTAAAGAAATTGGCCAATTTAAACTAACACTGCTGAAAATAGAACTATGAAGCACAAATGCTGAGAAAAGCTACAAGAGCAGCATGCTTCAGCCCCTCCAGCACACGCTCTAAAGTGCTCAGGTACTACAATAAAGCAGTGGTAACGAAACGTCTGCTGAGGACAGGGCTGTGCAGCTACATCACACATAACGTGTGCCCTGTGTCCTCCAGCAAGTCCTGACCCACACAGAGGCTGCTTGCAACCATGCTCTCCCTCCTTCGTTACCCGCGGCCAACAGCTCCGCGCACAACTTCCACAGGCACTTACTTTCGTATAGCGATGGGGGTATTTCGTCGCAGTTCTGTTCAATTCCAGAAAAGCATCACCATTCTCAGCTTCTGTTATGCCTCCTCTTTTATCCATGGCTACGTCAAAGCCTTTAACCATGGACCTAGCGAAAAACAAACGAGACACTTCATTTGGGAACGCGCGTCGCCGCGTCAGGAGCAAACATTCCGGGCCGGAGCAAACCCCGCAACCAGCCGAGCGGACAGATAACCGCGCAGCACAACAGCACAAGGGCTCTCCACTCCCCCGGCTCCATCGGAGCGGCTCCCCGCCCGGCCCGGCCCGCCCCCCGCAGCGCAGCGCCCGGCTCCGGAGCGCCCGCGGCACGATTCGCCCCGCGGCCCGGCGCGGCGCAGAAGGAGGCGCGGATCTCCTCACGGCGCCGCGTTCCGCTCGAGGCCTCGCGGTCGCCCGCGGCGCTTCCCGCTCCGGCTGCGCTCCTCCCCGCTCTCCCGCTCTCACCCCTCGGGCGCTTCACGCGCACCGGGCCGGCTCCGCGCCCTGCCCGCCTCCGGCCCCTCCGCGGCTGCCTCGCGCGCCCGCTCCCTATTCGCCCGACTCTGTCTCTCCTCAGCCGCCGTAACCGGGGCCTTCCGCCGCCCGCCCCGCACCCATTTAATGGCCCGCGCGCAGGCGCGACGGAGGACGCTCGAGGCCGGGCTCCCCCGCGCGGCGCCTGACTGGAAAAGCCGGGCACGGCGCGGGGCCGAGCCGCCTCTTCCACCGCCAGCCGCCCGCCGCCGCCCCTCGTCTCGTCCCGCCGTTGTCTTTCCGCGCCGAGCGCCGCGCCGGGTGAGCGAGAGCGGGCGATGCCCCGGGGCCCGCAGGCGGCCGGGCGGGCAGCCCCGAGGGACGCGGCGCCGCCACGTGCGGGCGGGGCGGCGGAGCGGAGCGGGGCGGGAGCGGCGCCGCGGATGGGAACGCGGCTCCGGCGGTGATGCGGGGCCGATCGCGGTCGGGGGGACGGCCCGGCACGTGTCACCGCAGTCGGCGGCGGAGACGCCGTCCTGTCAGCGCCTAACGGTGTAATGCGAATTAACGGATACCCGAGGCAGAAATTCCCTACAATAAAAGACGGCGTCGCTCCGCTCTGCCCCTGCCGCAGCGCTCCGGCGCTCCCCTCGTAGCGGCACTCCCCTCGTAGCGGCCCGTGGCCCGCGATCGGCCGCCGCTCCTCCGTGCCGCCAGGGGGCGCCGCGCTGCGCGGGCGGCACTCCGGCCTCTCTCAGTAGTGGTGGGCGGGGCGCGGCGGTGAGGCGCCGCTGTGCGAGGCTGGGCTGTGTCGGGGCTCCGTCCCGCGCTGTGAGGGGACGCGCCGGGCTGCGGCGCTCCGGTGAGGGTAGAGGGCGAGGGAACGGGCTGGAGGCGGTGTGGCGACCTCGGCCCCGGGTGAGGGCTGGTAGCTCCGGAGCTGCGCGTCGGCTTTCTGCGGTTCTCGGCCGTTTGTCCGGAAGCGCAAAAAGCGCTCGGGTTCTGCATCCTCTCTGCTGTGGGGAATTTCGTGCGGGAGGAGCGGCCCCGCCTCTGAACGGCTCGCGGCTCTGAGAGGTCGCTGTGTGGCGCAGCCCGGCCAATGCGCGGCGTGGGCTGGGGGCTGAGGGGCCCTTCTGACTCGTTCTGGAAATTCAGCCTGGCTGTAGCAAGGTGTTCTGGCACAACTTCAATCTTACACGTTGAAATCTGTGGGTGCTGGGCTTTGTACAGAGCCTTGCTTTCTGTGATGCCCAGAAGTTCACTGTTTGATTCGTTTTCTTGTGTTTGTAGATGGTAGAGGTTTTTAAAAAATGGAGTCAGATTGGTTAGGTACTGATTTTCTATCCCTCGATTGGCCCTGTGGTCATCTGTTCCACTTTGCACCATCTTTCTAGCACAGCTTTACCCAGGCACAGTTTCTGTCATAGGGTTCACGCGGTTATGGCTGTTTATTGCCTACGGATCCATCAGCGAGGCTGCGAGTGTGCAGGTGGATGCTTTCCATGTTCAACGTCTAGAAATACACAATGTTCTTTGTATATTTAGGTGGGGTGAGTGGAGTTCCTGTCATTCTGCAGATACAGAGTGCATGGGATGGAGCAGCTCCCTGTGAGGACAGGCTGAGCTGAGGCTGCAGCATGGGGAGGAGAAGGCTGTGGGGAGAGCTGAGAGCAGCACTTCGGTATCTAAAGGGGCTGTAAGAAACAAGGGGGCAGACTCTTCAGCAGGATGTGTTGTGATGGGACAGGGGGAATTGGTTTCACTTCATGAGTAATCAGAACGAATTTCTTTATCCAAAGCTACACAACAGCTCGGTGCAGCGAGTGCATTTATTTCCTGCAGTCTTGGGACTGTAGCAAAATGGAGAAATCCAAAAGGAGGTAAGCAATAATAGCATGCTTTTTTTGTTAAAGACCTTGGCTATTAATTTTATGATGACATCTTATAAATTCAGCAAGACAACAGACGTCTATTTTCATGTGGATGTTTATTGGTCTCTATGGAATGTTATTAATCAGAAAGTGTTCCTCTTCAAATGTAAATAAATAAAAAGCTCACGAGTAACCAGATGACTTCATGGGTTTGTGTTATCGTAACACTATCAGTAAAAGCAGTGTTCCTTAAGCAGTGTGTCTGCTGCTTGGGTAAACATACAGAAATTTTGTATGACATGCCTTACGCTTGAACACAAAATTTCTGTATGTTTTACCCAAGCTTGATTTTTTTTTTAAACTATTTGTAATGTTGCGTTGCTGAAAGTTCAACTAAGTTTGCCTTAGAACAGTTCAGAAGGTTTTAGAGGAAGTTGGGCCTTGTAGATGTGTACAAAAACTTGTGCTGAAAGCTCTTGCAGGTAATTTTACAAGCGCTTGAACTGAAACTCTTCAAAGTGGATACAGCTGCCCTAACTGCACATCTTCAGATGCACAGAATTCTTTTGTCAGCTGGATGGGCCCCACCTCCTATTGAAGACATTCAAATAATATTTTATAGAAGAGGAATTTATTTCTTTTGCAAAAAGTACATTTTGTTATTGTTTCATTGGCTTTCTTTTAGCTCCTTGCAGCACACAGGAACAGTCCAAAAATCCCCTGTTTCCTCCTATGAGGTTTTTACTATTAAACTACTGGATGTTGGTTGTTTGTCCATTTTCAGTGGTGTATTGTTCGTGCTGTGCATACTTTCTCAGCTGATCTCCTGCAACTTATTGGTGTGGATTGTTCCAATAACTTTGTGGGAGCAAGACTTTTTCAGGCTGCAGCCGTGTTTTTCCTAGCTCAGTTCAGCTGATTGCTAGGGTGAGACTTGAGCCCATTCGATTCTGTTGCCTGTTATGGAGTTCAGGAATGTTTGTTGTCCTAATGTGCAAATTTTTGTGGTGGCAGCAGTATTTGTTTGGGGAAAGAGGCTTCAACACAACTGGTCCAGCAAGTTTCATCTGGTTGGATTTTTTTTATTATTCTTGTTTTCCAAACCATGTGAAAGTAAACTAGATGGACAGTTATGCTTAATTCTGCTTTTTTAGAGGTTGAATTTGTGAAAACAGGCAGGGTGATAGGGAAACATTGTAGTATCGTGTAGCTGTCAGCTTCTACATGCAATTGCATACTTTTGTAATATATTAAATTTACTGAAATAATTCCATTAGTGTGGCTTTGTGCAAAATATTTCTCTTTTTCTTTTTTTTTCTCTTTTTTTTCTAAAGATTAAAGCCTGGCAAGGTCCATGTTATTCAACTGCTGCCTCGGCCGGAGGTGCGTGCAGCTGGGCAATCCATTGCTCACCCAGCTGTCAGGCAGTTTCAGGACAGATGTGATGACAGTCTGGATCAAGTTGGGTATGCCCAGAGTCAGGGAAGAAGGTTAAAAGAATTCCAAATCAGGTGATAAAGACATTATATATCTTTTACTGAGCACAGCAGGGGGCTCACACATAGAGAAGTGTGGTTTTAATAGTATAAATGGAGCTAGAGCAGAGGTCTTACTCTTTGGTATTTCTTGTGGTAACCTGAGGATGTGTATTTGCTCAGATTTCCTACATTTCTGATTTTCTAATGTCAAGTTTAACAATGGCTGTTGAACAGCGTGTGTTGCTAGAAGCCTGTCGAGGTGTAATAATTTAATCTTGCTCTTCTTTCTCTTCTTTTGTTTGTTGAAGTAATTTTGACTAAAATGGGGTGGTAATTATTTATAGATCAAAAGCGTGGTATTTTGTTCAAGTAGTGGAGCAGCTGCTCAGGCTTGCTGAAGGAGGGAGGCCCTCTGCATGGCAGTGTGCTGTAATTGCTGTGTGTCAGCTCTGTTGCTTATTGGGCCATCTCTGAACCAGTTATTTCTTAACACCATTTGAAAACAAGGCCGATGGTATCGCAGTCACAGATTGCCATGTTGAGCTGGTGCCTGTAGAGGCAGAACTGTGGGGGAGGTGGGATGAGGGGTAGATGTTGGAGAGGCCTAACTGTTCTGGAAAGTCTGATACAGCTGATTCACTGCAGAGAAACAGTAATGTTACCTCCTTAAATCACAGAACACACCCCAGTTAATCGGCAGCCTGATATTTCGTATCCCTGCAGGCAAGTGGGCTGCTTGAAAACACCTCGGCTTTGCAGTGGTGCACTGACCTCTCTTTATGCTGGATGAGTAGTTCTGTTTAAAGGTACTAATGTCAGGCTGTAAATATTTTGTATGTGCCCCTGATCTCTGTAAAATCAGACCCTTAGTGTTATTGTTGAAATTACAGCTAGCCTTAGTTCCTGTTCTTACTGCTGCCTGGGTGTTAATAGAGGACGAGTACAAAGGTTCTAAACTTTCCTTCTGTTTCAGTTACCTAGAAAGGAAGTTCTTCTATCTCTGGGCAAACAGGACATTTGGACAAGTTCTCCCTTCCAAAGCCAGGTAAGTGAAGTTCAATGGATGAAGTGCTATGGATTTTTGTGTTTTTGGTGGTGCTTGTTTGTTTGGGGGGTGTTTGTTGTTGTTTTTTAAATATAGCTTAGTACTGTAACTTAGGGCTAAGAGTCTACTGGCTGACAAGAAAATACTTGGATGTCTATTGAGGTAATTTGAAGATTTTCTTTGGATGTTCTTCTTGCTTCTGCTTTTTTTAATAGCTTTTTTTTTTTTTTTTAATAGTTGTGGTTAAAGCTTACTTATTAAATTCAGAGGAACTGTGTTGTCTTGATGAAATTCAACTGTGCATGCAAATGATGGGGTATGATTATAATACCTGCTTTAAATTTAATGATGTTTCAAATTTATACCTAATCTCGAACACAAACAGATCTTCAGTTCATTTTAGTGCTTGAAGTATTGTTTTTAGCATGTCTACATACGTGCATCTGACTTTGAAATCGTTTGGCAAATGATTCGCTTCTGTTGTAGGTGTTCTACCAGCTACTAAAAACCAACACTTTGATACTCTTTTCTTGTTTAATTTTCATTGCCGTGTTCATTCTTGCTTCACCACACCCTTGGGAACCGGTGCAGCTCCCAGTGGGAAGAGCTGCCTTTGTTACGGTCGGAGCGAGGCGCAGCGGCTCCTTGTCCACTTCCATTGTGCAGCACTGAATGCCTTCTGCCCTGCCTCAGTTGCTGAACAGAAGCTGTTCTGTGAACCTTTCTGCCCTTCCATCCCATACGCTGAATTTGCATTGCTTGCTTCAGCTGCGTGTAAACTCGGGACAGTGATTCCTCCCTTCCTCCCTTCTTCCCTTCCTCCCTTCCTCCCTTCCTTCCTTCCTTTTCCTTCCTTTTGCTTCCTTTTCCTTTCTTTCTTTCAAGGAAGATAAGTGGAAATACATTTTCTGATGTTCAACAAGGGATGTGAACAGTGATTAACTGCCTCCTTAGATTTAGGACTTCCTGGTTCTCATGGCTTTTATTTGCAATGTTCTGTTAGTGCACCTAATCAAACAGATAATGTATAGCTCATTTCTTTTTTTCTTTTTTCCCTGCTTGAGTGCTTGGAATGACTTAGCAGCTTGGCACAGGGTAGGTAGCTGTGAATTGTAGGAGGATCCGTGCGTGTTTCAGTGAGGAGCATAGGTGGCTTCTGAACCTGTTGATGTGGCCCATTTCTTAAAGGTCATCTGGGCTTGTTGTGTGCTTTGTATTTGCTCCCCTGTGTTTGCATGGGTCCTTCCATTTTCCTTCTCTTCATCCAAAATAAAAATAGTCAAGAAAATTTTGGGAAGTATTCATATTTGAGTTGCTGAGGCTTTCAGCTTCATAAACCAAGATCAGATGATCTTGACCACATGGAAGAATGTTTCAGCTCCACTCCTCTATCTGAATTTTCAGTTGTTCACAATTCACTAGAAATGTAGCATCACTGCTCACCTGGTCAGGTGTGATGATTAAAGTAGGGTATAAAAATAGAGGCTGCTCTACTGGAATTAAACGATTTGAAGGTCAAATGGAACTTGTGAATGTGTTCTGTGCTTTAGCACCCATGTGGAAGGAGAAGTGATGTACATTACCTGTGTCAAAACCGAGGTTGTTAGTTTTTGAGCCTGTTTAAATGGTCCCTGGGAAGATTTTAAATTTAGGATGACTTAAGATCAGCATGCTGCTTCTAAGAATACAGTGGAAATATCAATGCATTATAAAATCAAGTAGCGTTTGTATTTATTTCAATATCTTAAACTAAGAACAGAATTGGGCAGGGACCATGTGTGCATCATTATTTATCACTGGGGCCAGTGGTGTGATCTTTAAAACAGAACTGAGCAAAAAGGATGTCAGTTGTTCATATGTGTCAAGTCAGCTGGCACTCAGATATTTGGCAAATCAGTCAGTGTCTGCCTTTCCTTTCTTGACTATAAGAATCAACGAACTGATTGCTTCTTGTCATTTAAGTATCACAGTAGTGTAGCACTTCTAAAATGCAATAGATGCTGTTAGGTTACTCAGATAAGATTAGAAAATCTGTATTAATATTATTCATATTTAACCTTGAAAACAAACCTGAAGTTTGTCTTGTAAATCTTTAATCTGTGCAGATGCCTGTATGAGCAGCAGATCCTTCAAAAAACTTTCAGAGTGTGGAGGCAATGGTGGGTTGTCTGCAGAGAAAGGCAGCTCAGCCTCAGAGCAGACAGCCATTACAGGTTTGTCAAGTTACTTTCTATCACTGTACATACATGGTAATATGAGAAACTGGCATTAGGTGCTGAAGAAGTTACTATTACTAGTAGCTAAGTAATACCACTAGTGCTTGTAGGTCAAGTGCAGTGTCTTCGTTGCTTGTTTTTAATTTATCTTTCTTCCTATCTCTTTAAATTTATTTTCTTAGGGTGAACCCAGAATCTCATATCCAGCATATCTTTAGAATGCAGCTGACCTTGAAAGAATCCCACTTCTAGGCACCGGTAGCTATTTTACCAAATAACTTCTTTCATTTTTCAGGCACTTACTCCACAGTTTGATATTCAGGGCTTGGAAAGCCTATGTATTCCAGCAACGGGGAAAGAGGAACAAGTATTATGTTGCAGAGTCTCATGGTAAGTGCAAAAGGGGCAGTAACTACTTTTGTTTGGGGGCACACTGAGATGGGAGCTACCAAAGGGGAAATATTTGCACAGAATCTGTCCCTTGAATGTTTGCATTTACCTTCTCCACCCTATGAGGGTGTAATGCTTTCAGGTGCAGATGGTTGTCTGGCTAAAACTGCCAGAGGGGTTTCTTTTGGTGCACTGTGTAAGGCTGTTGGTGAATTAAGGGTCTCTCCATCTGGTCTGAAATGCATTTTTACGTTTGCTTGTGTTTAACTTTATCACTTTATCACATCACCTATTCAGACAGATATTTTTGACTAGAATGCTATTGGAATTCTCTACCAACTATGGCAGTAGAAATAAGGCATTGATTCCCTGTGTTTTTTTTCTCCTGAATTCATGATTCCTTTCAGCTTCTGCTGTGCAGCAGAAAAGAAGCCCAAACTTCTGAAGTTCCTTTTGTCTTGTGAAGCTTCTTTGCTCTGCACTGGATGTCCTACTGGTGAAGTTGCCTGTATTGGTTGCAACTTCCTTCAGTGTCAGGGAATGTGCTTCCTATAGAAGGGAAGATGACTTCCTTTAAAGATTTGTGATGATTTTTATTCTGGGCCAACTTGCAAGATGTTATTGTGTCTGTTTGAATACGAATGTTGTCCCAGGATACAAGATAGGCTGTCATCTTGAGAAACAAACAATACACTGTCTGAAGTTCCTTTTTTTTTTCTTTTTCCTGAGATCAGAGTAATTACAGAAGTAGCTGTTTGTTACTTAGTCAAAACAGTGGAGAAGTGACCTGTTTAAGATATGTGAATGTTTGATTCATAAGATGACAGAGAAATCTTAAAATAAATAAATAAAAAAGAGTATTTTTTTTGAGGTGTAGATGTGAAGTAGCATAAAATCAGTTATATTTTTTGCATGATTTTTTTCTAATGAATTTGCTTCAGTGGCATCAGCTCTGACAAGCCAGATTTTTGTAAGGAGGCAGAGCAGTGCACTGATAGTGGTAAGCTGGAATTTATGACACTTCTGACTGAGCTGCTCTACAGGCTGCTGAACAAACTGGGCTCATTTCTGGTTGAGTTCTCTGTTTGTGTTACTTGAAAAGCTACTGATGGTGGCTTTTTTTTTTTTTTTTTTTAAGTAACCAAAGAAAATTCTGCAATTCTTATTCCATGAGGCTGTGTTGAGCATTTGTATACAATTTTACATCCTGTGAGACAAAGCAGTGCCAGTGGCTGATAATTCAGAGTTCTGAAGCAGTGGCACAGCACTGTCAGCACGTCAGAGGCCCTTTCCACGTGACACAGGCACGGTGGGTGGTTGTGGCTGTGACTCTGGTGTCATTGTAGGGTTTCCCACGAGGTGTCACTGTGGGGGAGGCTGGAGGTTATTGACCCGCAGTGGTGCAGAGTAGTTAAAAATGCCAGATTCTTGCATGAACTTCAAGTGCTGTAATTTTTTGTTTTGCACAGCAAAGAAGCAAAAACTGCTCAGGACGTGGCAGCACTGGCTGGTTTATGTTGATGTCCAAAGGACAAAACAAAGGATGCAGGCTGTGGCACTGGCATTCAGGGAAAGAACCCGTTTGCGGTAAGAATGCAGTGGAAATAGGCAGAGAGAGAATGATGATAAGGCCACCATTTTTCCTTGTATTCCGTCCTCTTTCCTGCAGTGACTTTGTTCCAAGTTTGATTTCACTTGAATTCCTCTAGTATGCCCATAGACTGTGGCCTTAAAAGATCTCCATTTGTACCTTTTCCAGTGAGAGGAAAATGATTTCTTGCACAAAACTGCAGAACTGTGTTTGAATGTCTGTAATATTGCCTTGCAGGATATCCTGGGCAGCATGGAGGAGACGATGCTGTCAGGTCTGTGCTGGACGTAAAATGAACATTTTGGCTCTGCAGCACTGGGCTCAGAGCCTGCAATTTCGAGTAAGTTTTAGCAAGTCCAGCCTCTACCATTTCAATGTTTAAATTGCAGATGGGTGTAGCTAATATGTTGCTGATTAATAAGAATAATTAAAAAGTTTCTGTTATTTTCTTTGCAAATTATGGTAATTTTTGTTTGATTATTTTACAAGAAAAAGTATTTACAAGAAATGTAGGCAAGGCAAACTGGAACCATGTCTTATATTTGTTGGGAAGCAGCCAGAAGAATTCTTACTGTGATAGTAGTGAAGGTGTCAGAATTCTCTCCACCTGATAACTAGCCATGAGGTAAAAGAAAATAACCAGCATGTGAGCATGCAGCTGTGTTGTTCTGAGCAGGCTCCTGCATCCAGCTCTTGTGAGTGCTGAACTCCTGTGAGGTCCAATTGACCATTCTGTTAGGAGACAAGCACCAGTCACCTGTTTGGCAGCAACTTGCCTCTTTGTAAGACAACATTCCTTCACTCCTAGTGCATTTCTGTCAGTGTGTTTAACTCTATTTTGAGTAAAGAAGTTCCATCTAGCATTTTATATTCTTGAGAGGTTGCCAGTTCCTTCATTTCAGCTAAAGTGGTTTTCTTTTATTCCATGGAGCTGTTGCTTTTTGTCTGTTTCATTAAAATAAAAAAAAAAAGAAAAAAAAGGTCAGATGATGGTATTTAATTCTGCCTTCACTCTAAGGTAGCAGCACTACCTGTTTTAGGACAACGTCATGCTGAAGAGATAAGCTTATGGTTTGGGAACTCATCTTTGAAAGTCTGTTATGCTTTCTTATTTTGGGCTTCTAATATTCTAGTATTATTCTTCTAATATTATTTTGGGCTTCTAAGGGGAAAAAAATGTGGGAATATGAAAAACAACAACAAGAATCCCATATATAGTACAAAGTGAACTTTCTCTGTGTTTCTACCTTTTCTATGCTGCTTTTGCTTTGGGCATTTGAATGAACTAGAGTAAGAGAGAAGGCTGTAAATACAGGAGGAATGACAGGTTGTTAAATTGGCTGGGGCAAGGTTGGTTACCATGGTTTGCACTTTATTATCCACCCACAGCTACAGTGATTGAAATAATTGTAGATTTTTGTTGGTTTTGTTTACTTGGAGAAAAGTTCATTGCTTGTGGCTTCCACTTCTATGGGGAATTTTCTATTAACTGTGTGTTCTGCCCACCCTTCTTTGTTCTGCTTCCCTAATTTTGTCTTTTTCTCATTTCTGTCCTCTCTCAATTGTCCTGTCAGGCTTGGCTGCAGTGGCGGCACCTGTATTTAAACAGCCAGAGTGCCAAGCAGAAGGAGACTCAGGCAGTTACTCATCATGTGCACAGGGAATTGAGGAGGTGCATGGAAGCATGGCTGGAATATGTGAACATCCGCAGGGAAAAGAAACATCAGAATGGTGAGTGAAAATGGTGAGTAAGGGCAGGATGGGGCTCAGCCCCTTTGCTTAGGGCACCATTACTTTTATTATAGCAGGCACTGCAGTGCTTCCTGCAGCTGCAGCCTCAACAGATGGTGAGGTGCTACCTGGACAGAGCACTGTTGCAGGCCTGGCTGCCTCAAATTCTGTACTGAACTGTCAGGATGATCAGCTGCTCTGCACATCATTTAAAAGAAAATGCTTTACTGGTACCTTGAGGAAACTTTGCGTGTTTCAGTTTGTATCTCTATCAGAGATAGAGAAATGTGAGAAGGATCGATTCAGGGCTCTTATGAACCGGGCTGTGTGTGGATTTTCTTGGTAATTGAGCAAATCACAGATCCTACAGGGCAGTAAAGAGAAGTACAGTAGTTCTTTTGTTACTCCCTTGAAGTCACCAGTACAAATTCAGATCTTTGGGTGAATGCCTGTTGATGGATGATAGTGGAAAGGTGTCCAGCTTGGCTATCTGGAAGCTGATAACAACTATACTGAAATGTGAGCTTGTGTATATTGAATAAGTGACACAGTGGCACTTGTTAAATCAATTTGTTTTCCTTCTTAAATTAGTACCATAAGTTACTGCTTTAAAACCATCTTTCTGATCGAAAGGGAGAATGTAGTCCACAGCTGAGTGTTAACTGGGTGTTTTTACCATATTTTACAGTGTTAGAGCTACTTTTGCTTCTGGACCTGAAGTAAATGAGTCCAGAATGGGATATTTTACAAACAATTTATTTTCTAGAGCTGGCTCAAGAGCATCTCCAAGGCAGGGTGGTCCAGCAGTGTTTCTCAGATTGGCGTCTGTCATGGGAGTGCAGGAGAAGAGTGCATGCTTACCAAAAGGACCTTGATAGACTGTCAGCAAGGATTACCTTAAGGACAGTCTTTGCACACTGGAGGCATTGTATCCATTTTCTGTGTGGTCACCAGCAGGGGCAGGTTAAAAAGATCACTGCAGGGGAAGGATCTGGTTAGTAAGCAGGGGTATCATGTAGCAGCATGGGTGGTGAAGGTATCATTAGAAGGATGTGTGTAAGGCCATACTAAGTAAAGCTATTGTGATCACAGTATGTTAGCCAAGAGCCTGCAGGAGAAAAAAATACCTGCAAATGGGAAAAGAATCTGTAAAGCTGTCTGCATCAAGCTGTATACAGTGAGCTTGTTTTTTTGTAATGTTCTTGTGTCAGAGTTTATCTTGAGTTGTGCTATTGGTTGCTGTGCAGTGGCAAATTACAAATGTATTGCAGTAAACTTTCCAAATCTAAAAGCTTGACTGTGATCAAGATATCTCCCTATAAATAACAGTACTGAAAATTCAAATGTTGAAGCAAATTTAGATGGGAGATCCCATTCCTGTCTGTGAGAGAAGGTTGTGTATTTATCAGGGTGAGTGTTTCTGTGTAAAAGATGCTTTAACTCAGTAACAGATGTTGTACTGTGTGTGGAAGAGACTCTGCAATGTGAGCTGGCTGAAAAGCACCACAGACATCAGCTGTTGGTAAGAGCATGGTTGGGTTACAGCATGGGCTGTGGAGAGAATTCAAACACTTCTTCAGTGTGCCTTGAATACTAACAGTGGTACATGGGTACTAAGTGGGGACTGTGCCATTTTCTACCACAGTGAGTTTCCAAATTCCAGAGATAGAATGGCATTGAATCCAGATGGGGAAACTGCAACTCTCTGAAACAGTCATTATTCCAATTAGGAAACTAGTGAAGTAGCATATTAATCTTGATTATATCTGGCTATCCTGTTCCCTGGCCTTTTCACCATGAAATAGCATTTTCCTCTAAATCTTCTGTGATTTCTTTTTCCTTGTTTCTGTATGTATCACTGCCCTAGATGTTTGTCTGCTTACTCTGATTTGCTGCAAGGAGAATTATTTGTACTTCCCTCTGTAGTAATCCATGCATGCTTTCCACGTGAGATAGCGCATGCAGCAAGTGGAGTGTTTTTATTCACCCCTCACCCCCCCCCAAAGAAAAGGAAAAGCCTATGAGGACTGCTTGAAAGGTGGACACAAACCTTCAGATTTTTTAGAACTGAGTTCTTTAAGTGTGGATCATCAAAAGAATGGCAGAAAATCTGGTTGGATCGTAGATTGAAAGTGTTAGTGACCATAAGAGCCCTTTAAGGCAAGATTCTCACATAGTGCTGTTTACTGTGTTCGTTTGTGAGCCAAAGTATTGTGGAATTGTGGGAAAAAGAAGTGCAGCTACTTCAGTGTGTTAATGCTTTTACTCTGCAGAGGAGGCCTAAAAGGGAAGTGGATCTTTTCTATTATTAATAAGAGATGAGTTATGAATACTGAACTGAAGATGTAGACGAGGAAAGGACTTGAGTAATGGTGTTGGTAGTCACTGAAAAAGTTAGTTGTATCATGTAAAACCCTGAGAAAGTGGAAGGGAATTTTAGTTTAAATGGAAAACTGATGATCTGTGGGAGGAAATTGGATGGCTTTGTTGATGTCAAGATCATAAATGTTAGGCATTGCAAGGAGGAACATCAAATATCTGCTGATGGGAGCAGCCAGTTCTAAACTGATGAGTGCTTGCTGACTTGGATTTTGTGCAAGTGATTTGCATTTCTTACTCCTACAGAAGTTTGGGTTTAAGGGTCTTCAGCAGAATGTCATGAACAGTCATCTTCATCAAGTGAGAAGAAATCTCTCATTCCACCAGCACCGAGTTACAGTGAGTGTGACTTTTTTGATTAAATCACTGACTGTTTCTAAATACTAAGGGACAGAAAATCTCTTGCCTAAGTCCGTTGTCCACCTTAGGTATGTTGTTTTAGTTTTGTGTTTTCTAGTGTTTATCATGACTTTTTATTTGGCCACAACAAATTAAAGCAGGTAATAAAAAAAATTTGTGAAGCAGGGCAGCATGCTGCAACGATGATTGCCTGCTGCATGCAAGTTTAGTGAGACACTTAGTCTTTGTTTGGGTTCTTCTCCTTCCTTTAAAAGCCATGCTTTTTCATATCTTTATTGTTTTGTTTCAGGTGCTGCAGAAGTTCTGGAACTGCTGGAAGTCCCGTTTGGAAGAGAAGGAGGAACAACAACAGCAGGCCTTAACATCTGTGGCTCATGCCCGTTACAGGTATGCAGAGAAATATTCATATGAATTTATACAAATTTGAGATTGGTGAGCCTTGGTTCTGATTTAGTATCTGTTAATTGGAGCATGACCCTCTTGATGCAAATTGCTGGTATCTTTTCTGTGTAAAACAATTTGTATCTCCTACTTCTGTGTAAAATGTGATGGGGAGATGGGTTAAGCCTAATTGGAGACCTGTCAACATTGGATACAAAAACTGGAAGTTCTGCCAATGAGAGCAGTAGGCTGGAACATGGGCACGGGCAGAGCTCAGCATCTTTCTGCTGCTTTACTCTGTGGGAAGTGGGAAGCTGATGACTCATGTATGCTAGCCCTGATGTTGGAAGAATAGCAATAGAGAAAACAAGACTTTTTGTAGAGGCTGAGTTTGTTTAGTCTTAGAAATAAGTCAACATAAACAAAGCAGCTAGAATGCTTTTAAATTTGACCTGTGGAGCTTGGTGGGATGTATGTGTTATGAATTTGGATGGATTCTTATGCTTTTTCTGTCTACTGGTTCTTAATGCTGCCATCAGTCAGTTCAAAAATTGCAGGATGTTCAAGTACTCCAAATGCTGTTGCCTTAGAACCTTGTTCATTTCTGGGTGAGGATTAGCAGGGAAGAACGAGAGCTCTACTGGACGGCTCTGTGCTACTCAGCACAGCATGGCTTGTACAGCACACAGATTCCAGAGCTCGAGCTGAAACTGAAAACCATTGGCAGCTTCCAGTATCCTCCAGGAAGGCCCATTAACTCACATTGTTTACCAAGCTATAAATTTAAAATGAGCTGTAATAGCTACCTACCATCAATTGCCTGGTGAGAGTCCAAAATATATTTTGAACTTCAGACTAGGGAAGGGCTGAGACTTGCTAACAATCCAATTAGTGCACCCACATGGCTGAGTTTTAGAAATAACAAATGTAGTGCTGGGTGTGTGCTGTTCCCACTAGATTAGCTCAGACTTTTGACTAGGATGCTTCTACCCCAGGCTTCTTCTGTGTGAGAGTATATAGTGCTCAATTACAAATGTGTATCATTGCATCTTTGGAACGTTGTTTAATTCTTGCCCATCTCTGGAAGGGAGGCAGACTAGCAAGGAAGGATTATCTTCATCTAGTGAGAAAGAAAATTTGATGATAGCAGCTAACCTTGCCTTGTTTAAAAAAGAAGGCTTTGGTAGAATTCAATCAGTATTGAAATCAGACCATGCTGCTTTCTGTTGTCATAACATTTTTCAAGTTCTGTTACAATGTTCCTTTTTGTTTGTTTGTTTTTAAATAAAAATAAAAGTAGAGTAAGATCTTCAAAGTATTTCCAAGGGAGAAGTTGGACTGTATGTGTAATGGGTGAGAAGTAAGAAGTTATTATATAATTTTCTGTGTTTGTAAATAAATAAATGAATCAGAAGTTGGAATAATCTTTTGAATTATCTGAACGAAAGCAGGCAATTATAATAACTTCATTAAATTCATTGGTTTTGTCTCATGTACTCTCCTTAAGGTTTCAGAGGACAGACTAATTGTCTGGTAGTTTCTGTTGTTTGTTTTCTTGCTTTAACCCAGAAAATTGTGTAGCTACCAAATTTCCCAAGAGGTCCAGCTTGAGGTGGAAGATCAAGTAGCTGTTTGAGCTGTAGATAGGTTGCTCTTTTGAAGTTTATGAAATACGTTGTGTGAAGGAATTTATCTTCTGTGCTGATAGTCTTCCTCTTTATTTGCAGGAGGGTGTTGATGAGACATGTATTTGACACATGGTTGGTGAAGGCGTGCAAGCAGCAAGAATACAGGATGGGAGAGAACAGGGTAAAAGTAACTTTTTTCTTTAGCAGGCCTTGCTCAGGAAATAGAGGGGTGTTTTCTTAGTCACTCTCAGTGAACCTTAGTTAACATGAAATGGACTTTGGTGTTGTAAATTCCTTTTTTCCTGATGGTGGAACCAAGTTACAGAAACAACCAGTATTTACTAATCATCATTTCAGATTAAGCTGCTTGTTTATAAATAGAATCAGGCAACTGATTATCAGAACCGTTCACACGAGTCATTCACTTATTCCCTCACAGTGTGCACATATATGTTGGCATTCTGTTTTATAGTTACCTGGTTGAAACAATAATAATGAGAGCCAACCTGGTGTATTTAAGAGGTATGGGGTTCTACTGACACTCTAGCAGCTTTAGATAGGTGTCCAGGAGGTTCCTGGGGAAAATTTCAGTTCCAGATGTATATATGATCTTGCAGTCTTAAATACGTAGTAGCCACTGCCTTATTTTGTGCTCTGTAAGTTACACCATAGTGTACACAGTGACACAGTATAGTGCAGCTGTAGTCAGTGTCAGCATGTGCTGGTGGTTTTGTGGAGATGCATCTGTCTCTTACTGTTCTGAGTTTATCTCTTCATGCAAATTCAACAGAACTTGTCAATAGTTGGGAGTCTTTCATGTGCTACTTATTAGTTTCCATGTTTTCTTTTTGGTCTGCTGTTTTCTGATAACAGTTTCTCCCTCCACAAACACAGGAGCAGGTAGAACAGTTGACAGGAACTCGCGGCAGTTGGGCTTTGTGTCCATTGCTGTTCAGTGTGAAAAGATGAAAATAAACATGGGGCAGTTCTGTCTGTTGACTTTGAATAAATGTCTCTTCCATTGCTTGCAGCTGACCTGTGTCATGTATTCATTACCATCTTCTCACTATTATAGGCTGTACTTCATTTTGAAAGGCAACTTTTGGTTTCTTTCTGGTGCTTTTGGCGTAGAAGAACAGCTGCACGTCTGGAAGAGCAGGAGGACTTGGCTCGTGCAAGAGATCACTACAGGAACATGCTTCTTCTGAATGCTTTCCATCTGTGGAAGAAAAATACTCAGGAGAGAAAAATGGAGTAAGAAATTTTTTAAAGGGGAGAATTGTTTGGACTGGCCCTTGTGGTGGCCCGCTTTTGACAAAGCAACATTTAATTCAGTGACTCTGACTCCTTATTTGTGCTTTAGATTATACTGGTTTATCTTTCACTGAGTAAACTGACAGTAGCAAATATGGACTTAGGCTAAAGATGGGCAGTAATGAGGATTGCACTGCTTCTCCTTTTTTCTTCCTTGTAGGAAGCTCAAGGAGATGCAAGCCTTAAGGTTTCACTGTTCAAAGTGTCTGCAGCAGTCTTGGAACAAATGGAGAAAGGTGAGACAGTTAACAGCTGGGGAAAAGCTTAAATCCTTTTTATTTTATTCAAATTGCTTGTACCCACATGGCTACACTTTAAAGGAAATTATTTTAAACACAAATCATTCCTAAGTCCTTCTCTCTTCCCAGGTGGATAAAATCAATTCAGTGTGGGTGGAACAGGGATAATGCAGGAGTGAAGGGAATTAGTCTTCATCTTGTTCACTTGTCTGGGGATGGTTAGAATGGGACTATAGCTTTGGAGATTTATCTAGGAATGTTGCCATGGTAAGTGTGATGAAATTGTTCCTAGTATGTTCCACCAAATATGCCCTTCTGAAATCTAGCCCTTTAGCCCTTTTGAAAGGAACAGCAGACTGCAGCACTAGTTTGTGGACCCTTTACAGCAAGATAAAGGATCAGTGTTTCCCCAGAGATTAGGAATGGTCCTTTTCCTTCTGCTGTCTGTCATTGCTAGTTTTCTCTTCATCAGTTATCTATTTTATTTTTGGCATTTTTTTTCTCCCTTCCATGTAGTACATGCAGCATCAGTGTGAGAAATGGAGGAAGCTGGTGCAAGCAGACATGCATTATCAGCACGTGCTGCTGGGCAAGATGTTGGCAGCCTGGAAGGTAAGAGAGAATGCCTTTTTCTTTGTGGAATCTTGTCTGTGTGTACTTAAGTGTTTCAGTGAGAAACTCTCTTCTCAAAGGCCCTGGCAGCTTAGGAAAGCTCACCTCTCTCTGCTTTTCTTACAGAGTTATCAAAATAACATTCACTGCATTCTGTACCAAGTAGCTGAAAAGGAGGAACAGAGCACTAGACTGCTGCTGCGGTAAGGTTGTGTTTGTGTTCACTTGTGCAGTGCAGCATGAGAGAGGAGTAACTGCACTGTAATCAGTTACTGTGTTTCTTTTGCTTGCCACCCTCGTAAATTTTTGAGCATTTGGTGCTGAGTATTGACTGTGTCTGTACTGGTCTAACTAAAAGAATTCAGCCACTTACTGGGTCACTATCTATTTTGCTTTAACTTTTCTTTAAATTATTGTTACCATCTCACTGACTGTGCCTGTTGCACTTGCAAGAGTTTATCTGTGCTCAATTCCATAACAGACACCAGACAGCAAGCTGTGTCATTCCCTGCAGTGCATGGATTCTGACTGCTGTTACACTGAAGGTACCAGGTGAAGTGAGAATCATTCCTAATATTTTCTTTTTCCTTGTTTTCATTTTGCTTACAGGCAGCTTCTGTATTTGTGGAGGGAAAATGCTCTTGCTCTTATACATGAAAGAAAAGTGACTACTCAAGCAGATGAGCACTACCAGAGAGCAATCCTGTTAAAGGTAGAGCAGATACTAAGTTCTGTGCATGCTAGGTCAAGTGGGGTCAAGTAATGCAATTCAAAGGAATCAAAACTTGATCTAAGAGCCACTATCAAAAAAGACCTAAGAAGTTGTGAGAACCAAATTCCCAGTTCCAGGTTATTTCAACTGGCATCTCTGAAACTGTTTTCTGTGAGTGAGCTCTTGTTACTTTCCTCCTCCCCATTTCCTTAGGAGGAAGTAGTCTGATACGACTACTGATAGCAGTATTACCTGTGGGGAAGACAGAAGAATGCCTTGAAAAAAATGTGAGGGGAGCCCTCTGAAATTTCATTTGTAGGAAATTTGCACCATTTTGCTAAGCCTGATGTGCAAAAATAAAATAGAAATGGTTGTGGTACCAGCAGTGTGGAGTACACTGCTTCCACTTCTAAGAATATTACTGTGTCAGTCTGTATCCTGTCCCCTGTTTGCATCACATCTTTCAGGTGTTGCAGCACTGGAGGTGCACTGCCTCACTACGAGTGTATCACCGTCAGCAGAAGGTGGCAGCTGTGATGGAGGCCAGGAAACATTTGGATGCAGGTGAGCTGGTGGGGATATTAAACTCCCTAAAAACTTAGCTATCCATGTATGGTCCCTAGAAAGGCGTAGCTCAGTAGGGCTGTCTTTTATGTTGTCAGTATGGATGACTTCATGTTAAGCCTAACTGTTTGGTTCCATAGAATGGGGAACGACCTGGGCTCCAGCATTCTATTGAAAGCTGCTTATGCCTCTTTCTCAGTTCCCTCTCTGTATAATGGATGATAACACTTCCATCCTTAATGGAGTTTTCCATTAGTGATACTGAGATGCTCAGACATCTCTGTTCTGAAGGCTGTGCAAGTCATTTTATCAATTATTGCCTCTAGTCGCTAACATGAAAAGGCCCTCAAACTCTGCAAGCAATGTCGTGATTTCTTGTAAACAGTGTGGCTGATGACTCTGAAGCACAAAGGGGTCAAATGATTTCCTAAAGATTGTAAAGAGTGTCAGTGACATCAGGAAAGACTTGCAGAAGAGGGCAAAGCATCAGGACTGGCATCTGAAATTCTTCAGCATCCTTCTTCCTAGTGCTGAGTACTGTCAGTGAGAAGTATGGCCAAAGCAGCCTCGAGGAGTAGCTGATCAGTCAATAGTAGCTGAGATTGAGTTTCTTTCAGTGTGGTAGTTAATTTGTCTTTTCTTGATAGTGCGTTTACAGACCCTGTTTCTTTGCTGGAAGGAGTTTACTAAGGAGTCTCTGATGATGAAGGTTCAGCAGCGCAGAGCAGTGCAGCACCATCAGCAGCACCTACTGCAGAATTACCTGGAAAAATGGAAGAAATACCATCAGCAGTGCATTGAGAAGATGGTGAGATGGATCAGCAACCTCGCTAGCAAGTTGCTTAGGGTGGGAAGTTGCTGGTGTAGAGGAGCAAGTGATGTGTCAGGAGAAAGAAATGATAGTCTTGGCCCAGGAGGAGTTTAAGTGTATTGTGCACTGAGGAAGGAACATGCATGTGCTTTGCTTGAAGAAGTGTTGATTAGAACTAACAGATGTAACAGGGGACGACAAGCTGGGCTGCCATATGTGAAATAATTTACTGTCGATGAAGTCTTTTTTGGGGGCTTGAAAATTTGCAGATGGTGTTACACTGTAGAGTGTTTGGGATTTGAGGGTGGCTGGCCTCAACAAAGGGTAAATGATGAAGGCCCCTTGGTACTTGTTTTGCTCTAGTAGCATTTGGCTCAGATAAATTGGATTTGTGTGCAAGTGAATCATTTCTTTTTTTGCCTTGCAGCTACTGCAGAGAAAAGGAGGACAGCTAATGACTCGTAGGCTTCGCTCTACTTTCTTTTTGTGCTGGAAGACAAGGGTATGGAATTGGCCCTTGGTTAAGTATATAACTCCTTGCTGATGCTTATTCCTTCTTCTTCTTCATGTTTATTTCACGTGAGACCAAACAAAATTATTTAAACATTCTTGGTTCCATTAGCTCAGGAGACTCCTTACGTATACTGAGTGAACTGAGTAGGTATTCAGCAATGGTTCTACCAGCATTTCCTCTTTGGTTAATGCTGCATTTGGCTACTATTTCTGATGTGTAAACTCCCAACCTGATTGTACAATATATATTTTTTTCTTATAGCTGTTGCAGCAGCAATGGGAAAAGCGGCAGACAGTGCAAGCATTGTGGCACTGGTCACTTTCATTGCAGAGGAAGGTAAGGCTGTGTGAGGCTCAGGGGCAGACAAGTGTGTTTGAGACTGTGCACATCATACATAGGTCTGACTGCAGAGTGCACATTGTGCATCTCTTTTTTCCTTTTCCTCTTTGAAGTGCTGTATATCAATTTAGTATGCTGGAAAACTGTCCCCAGACCCTCTTATCCAGTTTAAAAAAAATTCTGTGTGTTTTCCCTATCCTATCTTAGCTGACTTAAATCCCCATTTCCTTGTCTTTTTGGTGGTGTCCTGCTGTAGCTCTACCTGTTACTGTCCAGTGGAACAGAGAATGTTCTTGTCTGCAGGGGGAGTCTGTCACCCAGAACTTGTCTTTGTAATGCTTTCAACTGTCTGCTCTTTATGTTGTAGGTGTTCAGTGCTTGGCTGAGATTTGCCCAGGGGCAACAGCAGTACAAAGAACGCATTGAAAAAGCCAAAGGAGTTTATCATGCTGCCCTCCTGAGAGAAGGTGTAACCAGGATTTTGAGGTACACTGCTGGCATGAAACAGTTGCGGGGAGAACTCCAAGCCCGGAAGCAGATGAAGGTAAGAGACAAGAGTGATCTCTTGGATACACCCAGGGCACTGATCTGCTCTGATCTATGGTCAGTCTGACTCTGTGTGTGTGCCTGCAGTGTGTATGTATCTTGGAACTCTGTATCTCAGCTCTTATTTGGATCAGACGTATGCTTTTGTATGTGGTGCAAAGCAAAACACCTTGTCCTTCAGCCCTGCTGAGTCTAAAGCAGTTCAGGCTTGTGGTGCGATCTGGAAGTCTTAATGAAGCTGTTTCAAAACTGGCCAAATCCTACCATAGGCAATGTAGCTGGTTAAAACCTTTGCCTGTGGTTAAAGTCTCTGAACTCTAGGTTTTAGCTGCATCTAACCCTGCCCTAGATTAAGCACCGCTTATGCTTGCAAATGTGGGCTACAGTGTCACTTCTGCCTTGGAGTGTCTGCCCAGCCCTATGTGTGGAGAGGATCGTAGGAATGCCTGCACTGATTATTTTCTTCCTGTTCTTGGGCAGCTTCCTTAGCTCTTTTCCAGATTTTCAAGACATTGGTTGTTGTTCATTCATGTGCAGCTTGTCTCGTTACAGAAGCACCCAGTTAATTCTCTTTATCAAAATGTTAATGTGCTGGACCTGCTGATTTAGCATGGAGAAATAGTATGGCTCTCAGGTCATCAGAATTGCAGTTCATTTCACCTGTGCTCTCCATGGGTGGGGTGGTGTTACTGTCTACTCTCAACAGTCAAATACTGTACTGTTCTTTGTGTTGGCAGGCAGCCTACAATCTTCACCAGTCAGTCTATCGCTGTGCAATGCTCTGGAAACAGAAGGCTCTCTACAAGAAATTAAATAAGCCTCGTTCTTTTCTGCCACCTCTGAAGAAGCAAGTGACATTTGAAATACCTGATGACAGCCTTGAAACAAGAGGACATTCAGCAGAGGAAAAGCTGTGGCCTTCAGAATGCAGTGATCTTCCATTCCTATTTGCTGGCAATAACTCAACTCTCAGTGAGCTGTGAGCATAAAATTCTAGTCTCTCCTGCATTCCTCTGATGCCTACATGTAGTTCTACCTACACTCTGTGTCTGTGTGTCTGTGTATGTATGTGTGCATATCTGTGTCTTGGAGCACTACATCTCATCCCTTGTTTGAATCTCACATACAATTTTGCCTGTGGTTCAAAGTAAAGCACCCTGTCCTTTTGTTCAGCTATAGATACTGACTATAAATAGATAAAAACAAATCTATCTGTGTATGTTTCCAAGTTTTTACAGTGGTGATGGTCATTTCCATGCAGTTTTCCTTTCTCTGACACTTTGCCACATGGCTGGTGTTGCTGAGTTATGCAAGAGCTGCTGATAGCATATATATTGCCCTTTAAGTAATGAAAGAATTTTGTGACTTCTCTATTGGTGGCAAGTGGAATAATCTCAGCCATACGCTTTCTAGCAGGACTTTCTCAACATGCAACTATGAATTTATGGAGTATTGATAGTTTGTCATAGGATCTGTTACATAATGGAACACTTGATTAGTGTGTGGTGGAGGGATTTATGCCATTGTGAGAGCTTATCTTGCCCAAGTGACTTAGAGCTGTTACTGAAGCTCTTTTTTTCCCCACCAAAATCATGGAATGAAATCTGACAAAACAATAAACATACATTGAACCAGGTTGTGACATTGATACAGGTTGAAATCTAATCTTTAAAAACTACTGCATGCAAGGGCAATTTTGCAGGCAGGGGATAAGTGACAGAATAAAACTATTTCTTTAGCTTATGCCAATTTGAAATAATAACGATTCTATGTGGTTCTACATGGTTTCTGTTCTTTTCAGAGAGGTTGTCCGACGAGCAAGGCTACCACCACGAAGACCTGACTTCCTCATAGAATCTCTAGAAAGAAAGGAACTGCTGGGAACTCCTTTTTCCAGGTAGAAAATCTCTTTTTAATAGTGAAGGAAAAGGGTGTTACGCTGTGCTTCCCCCCTCAAATTCCCATGCCTTTGTAATACAAAGAGTTCAGTAATTGTGGGACTGTGCATTGTCCTGTACTATCAAAATTGCCTTAAAATTTCAGATTTCTTGTAAAGTGGACAAGAATAATGGAATGTTCAAGTCAATTAAATAGCAACCAAGACCTTTGTTTCATTAGTACAACATTTGAATAGAAAGATGAGAGATCACCAATTTCCAAAACTCAGGCTGAATTGTCACCTCTGAAGTTGTTTCAGCCAGAGTTCATGTGAAGGATCTGGACAGGGTGGCTAGGCATCGTAGAAACCTTAACTGCTTTTTGTTTTTATTTTGTTTTTTTATTTTTCTTATTAAATTGAGAGTTGCTTCTGCAGAACAGAACAGCCAACTGGAAAGTTTTAAAAATATGATTGTTTTTTTGTCCCATTTGAAAGGATTTTTTAATTAGTTTTTACAGCAAGGTCAGTGCAGGTCTGGATGGAGGTAGGCTGCTAGCAGTTTTGTGCCATTATGGTACTGCTGGTGGTTTAGGAAGCCAGTTAGTGCCCTGCATGGCAGGAGCTTATTTCAGTATGAGAGGTAATAGCAAGATTCTGTTTATTTTGTTTTCCACTGACTGTGAAGTATAAAGCCAGTAGGTTGAAATGTACGGGTACTTTCTTTCTTCCTTTATAGATCAGAAATGCCTTTTCAGCCAACAGATGTGAACAAATGTTCTTCTCAGAATGGGAATTTAATGTTAACAGTGGAAATGGAAGAAGACACCTGTAAGAGGCTCTCTCAACTGGGCAGTACCACTCACTGCTACTCTCCTCTGACACACAATGCTCTCCCATCTGTGCCATCGAGGACAAGTGATGTGCACTGTGCTGTTCAGAAGCCAGAGTTATGGTTTCCTTCATCTTTCATGCCCCAAGTGAAACCTGGAGCAGAAATGGTGAGTGTATTTCTGAAGGGAAAAACCAGTGTGCTCACTGGGCTGCTGTCAGCACACGAGCAGCTTATTGCTGTTTCTTCTTAGGACTGCTCAGGATTCCCTATCCAGGTGTTGAGCTATTTTTATTTTCTCCTAGCTGTCATCTTAGAAACTGACCAAGTGAACTGTCTGGATGTTCGAGAACCACCAATCTAAAGCAACATTGTGCTTGCTGGCCAGCCCATGTATTTTAAACTACAATGCAAGAATTTGTTCTGGTCTTGTGTCCTTCCCAGTAGGATGCTCCTCCTAGCAATTGACTTGGGGGGCAGCTCCTTCAACATTTCAGAGTAGTTTGCCAAGATTACAGGAATTTAAGAAACTTAGGTTAGGAGTATTGGCTATGGCCCAGAACTTGCATCTGAAATTCATTTCACCTACAAGGATGTGCTTGCATTTTAAACTCCTCAGTTGCACTCAGAATAAAAGGTATTAATCTTGATGGAGTACTTCCCTGCTGTCAAGGAAAGAACTTATTTTTTTCAAATAGCACAGAACAAGTGGTGCCTGTGAGACAGGCTCAGTAATTGTAGGCAGTGTTTTAATATGAGGAGGGCTTAGTAGCTTGGGACAGGTGCATTCCTCCTGGTAGGAAACTAAGGAAAGTCATCCGAGGAACAAAATAATGTCTTTCTGACCTTGCAGAAAGGAGGTCAGCCTGTGCGTGGTCAGACAGGAGCCTGTTCCAAAGCTTGTCAACAGAGAAAAGAGTTGGAGAAATTGCAACCAAGCTTAAGGTCACATTTGCTGTCACCTGAAGAATTACTGAGAAAACAGAGTCACCAAAATGCAGGTAGGTCCTCAGCTCTAAGCTCTAGTGGTTACACGTTCTTTCAGTCTATGAAAGATTGTAGTTCAACTCTCAAACATGGGAGACAAGGCATTCTTGTATGCCAACATCAGGAGGTAAAGATTCAGCCATTTATTTTGGACTGGTAATAAAGCTGTGTGGATTCTGCTGAAGCATAGAACTAATGCCCTTCTGGAGATGGAAGGATTGGAACTGATCGGGGTCAGGATTTTAGCAGTGTGCTAGCAGTGGGGTATGCATGTATACCCAGCATGAACATGAAGCTGAGCTGGAGAGGGTAAAATTCACCCAGCACTGCTGGAAGACTTAAAAGGATAAATGATGCCTGAGCACCTCATTATACTGCATTTATCTTGATGGGACCAGACTTACTTCTACAGTGGATATAAAACACAAAATTATAAGCAGCATTTGTAGTACAGAACTATTCTCTACAGTATTTCTCATCTTTGCTATGTTTAAAGTGAGAGCCTGTAAAGCTGTCAGGACTCCTGCTTTGTTAGCTATGATCTTCTGAGTCAACAGATGCCACATGGTTGCAAATTGTGAAAAGGACTCAAGGGTTTCATGTTTCCTGTCTATTAACCTGACTTTCCCTGATAAGAAGAAACAGAATAAGCGTACTTTCCTTGCTTGTGCCCTTTATCTTCCATTCAGCTGAATTGGAAGAAAGAAAGCACAGTTCCAGAGAAGAAATAGTGCTACAGAGAAAGCTAGAAGCAGAGCTCCAAAGCATCCAACAGCAAATGCAGTACTACTTCAGCAGGAAGCAAGAACTCAAGTAGGTTGCAAAGCCTCTACAGCCAGCCTTTCTTTGTGCTGTCAGCTCAATATTGGCTTGTATGAGCATGTCTACTTTTGGAAATAACCATTCTGCTTCACAGAACTGTGATTTAAACAAAGGTTTCTGTCCTTTTAAGAGTTCACTCCAGGTGAGAGAAAAGGGTACAAGCACAATTTCTTTTGCAGTCTGCAACTGGTTTAGTTTTATACCTTTGGCAGTACTGGAGAAACACTGACCAAAGTGTCACTGGCCATAATCTGAAGGCAATGCAAACAAAGAGTAGCTCAAAATGAATCTTTCACCTCTTTCATCACAAGGGGTGAATTTTCAGGTTGTCACACACACACAAAAACAAACCAAAAAAAACTTCCACTAAAACTGTGGACTTGAGAGAGAGCTTCTCCAATAGAACGTTAAAAATTTATTAGAAGTGCTTGAAAAAGAATGGGGGTTGGAGGAGTGGGGTCTGTCATGAAATGCAGAAGTCTGGGAATAGGAGTAAAGGTGGAGATGACAGCTTCCAGACACTTTTCTACTTCCCAGCGCCCCTTATTCCCCTTTTTATACTTTCATCCCTCACTGGTTTGGGACAAAAACAAAAACAAAACAAAACAAAAGGGCATCAGTTGCACATCTGAGTTGGATTAGACTGCTGAGCTCCTACTTTGGATAAGAATCCTTCTAATCTATTTTATCAGGTCTTGTCGGCAGCAGGCAGAGATTCTCCATGAGTGGCTAGAAAGGAGAGCACAACCACAGGATCAAGATAGCATACAAAAAGTTCAGGAAGAATTGGACCAGGTGAGTAAACAGCAAACAAACAAAGCAAAGTCTAACTTGTCATCACTATGCTATGCACTTAGCCTAAAGGCTAATGGTAGTTGTGGGAATCATTAGTAAGCTGTTCCTAAAATAAAAAAAGGGAAATTTGTAAGCAGAAGTGAGCTGCTGAGCTCAGCAGGCTGCTGTGTCAATGAATCTTTGTTCAGAAGCATAGCTGCAGCTCCAGTAGACTTTCCAGTTTTGCTCCACTGACCGTTAACGTAAAAGCTGGTCGAGCTCATTCAGTCTTCCTCAGTCAAAAAGACTAAACACTTGTACAAACAATTCATGCCACCTTCTTTACTTTCAGTTGGAGGTGAGGATCATTGCTCTCACCAAAGCACAACAACGAGAGAGACAGCACGTGCAGAACCTGGTTGCTCGCCTGCATGATATTCAGGTTGCTCTGGATACGTAAATTCATATGAACCCGACTTCCAGAAGGAGTGGCTGCAGTTTTCACCCCTTTCATAGCAGGAAAGCATAGAGGATGGAAAGAGATGTATGCATTCTCTTAGTCCAGGTGTGATACTTCTATTTTATAAACTAATTTAAATATTCTTGCTTGTTTTATTTTGTTACCATAGTTGGTTTTAAACAAACAAACTTCACACTGCACTCATAGGACGGAGCTTAGGTTAATCTGACATTTCACAGAAATAAGCAACACGGATAAGACTCTTTATTTCAAAATGTTTGCAATTAAATGAGTTCATGTCAGTAAGTCATACACTTTGACATACAAAAATACCGTGCTACTGATACAGTTGAAGAATTCAATGGATTCTCCATGCAGGAGAAATTCACAGCATTATCAGTACCCTCTAGGAACTTTGCTTCCACTTCCAGGGTGATTGCTGACCCCTGCATAGCAAGTAACATTTATTAATTAGCTAGCTCTGTACAGCACTGAGACCTTCACAAAACCAGCCACTCACACACTGAATCATCTCCCTCCTCTTAAGACTTCTATTAAAGCAAACATCAGGTAATCTACCTCCTACTGCATGTCATTAACCTTCAGCTACTGCAGCTGATGATGCTGCTGAGTAGCAATAAATTAAAGCTTGACATTGCTTTGGCTATGGCTGGATGCCACCAACCCCATTGGAAAAGAGGGGAAGAGATTCAGTCATTTTTCTCTCATCCATAGGAACGAAGGTGTTGTCTATTAATCTGTCTTTGAAGTTGAGGCTAATCACAGCTGTAGCTGCTGGGGCTGATGTTTGCTTTAGTATTTCGTAGGGGTTTAAAAAAGTACACATTTCTAGAACCTGTCTGTGGTAATATACTGCTGCAGGAGTAAACTTGCTAATGCCAAGAAGCTTAACGCCATAGGTGGCCGAGAGCCACTTCAAGCTTTCAGACTCCTCCCCGTGTAAAGTGAGGAAACACTGACTCTCAGAGCCAAATGAATTTTCTCCTGCTTGTCACCTGAACAGCCACCATCATCTTTGAGTCACAGCTGGACTACATCACTACACACAGTTTACCATCCCTTCTTTCCTGATGACAAGCTAAGCGTGCAGGACTTGGCAAACTGGACGTGTACAATAAAATTATATTCTATTTTCTGCAGTGCATACAAAAAAGGTAAGTATTTCTTCAGGAAAACACAGCTGGTCAAAGCCTACTAAGCTCCTTGAAGTAGCAGAAAAAAAACACCCAAGGCTCAAGCAAGAAAGTAATATGAGAAATTTTTGGAGATCAAAAAGGCAAGTTTTGTAAGCACGTCCACTCCAGCAAGTTCTGGGCAGCAAAGACAGTTCTAAATGTTGGACTGTCTGGACTTAGAAGAATTTAAACTCTAAAACCAATCAATATATTGCTTTAAAATGGAATTTCTCCAGTTTGGCACAGTTTCTGTCAGGGCTTTTGGTGCCATACTCAACAGATCCAGGGCGTTATTGACTCTTCTTGATGTGAAGTTACAACAAGGCTCTTAATTTTCACTGTAAGGTGAAGCTTCAGCATAAAGCATTCAAGACCCAGCCCATTCTCATCATTAAGTATGAGGGCAGAAATCAGAGCAGGTGTGGCTTTTTCTGTTTCAGCTAAGACGAAATAGTTGCCAGTCCACTGTAGGACAGCCAGGTTGGCAGCTGGGAGGCCAAAGATTGTTTCAAAAATCTGCCATATTTTAACACATTGTCAGCACATAGGGCATTTCACTCCATGCAATAAAATTTGGTCCTGAAGTATCTGAAGCTGCTCTGTAAACAGAGGAACTAATTCTTCAAGAATTTGATGACAAAGCAACAATGAAGATACATAGAATCACAGGAGAAACATCTGTCTTCCAACCCTTAATTCCAGAAGTGAACTTTCTCTTATGCAAAGTCCTTAAGGCCTGGAATAGCAAAATAAAACCATAGAGTAGAAAATGGACACATGGATCTGTCTCTTAATATTTAAAAAAATAAAATCCCAAGATGACCAGTTTCATCATATGGAATGTAGACACAGTGTTTTTAGCTTTAAAATACAGTGCAAAGTCCATTTCTAAAGGGACATAGGTAAAAGAATTAAAAGTTGTCTAACATTGGAAATAGATTGGGCATGTAACTTACTGTACAGATACTCTCTGTGCATTTTGCTTAGTTTGGAGTGCAAAGCCATACTTGTCCATTGAACTTTCTGGCTCTCCGTGCATTTTATGTAAGAACTTCAGAGGAGTGTTTTAGAATAAAGATGAGAACACATCTGTTATTTAAGATCTGAAAAAGATACTCCATATTTAAGGTACAAGGTCTGACTCAACTTGTCAACGTCCCTTTAAATACAGCTAATCTCTGCTTCCACCCTTACCCATTGGACCTGCAGTCTAGGAAGGCTTAAAAGGGATTTATAAGCTTATGAACATAGTTATCCTGTGGCACACTGAGGGGGAGAACACAAAAGACTACAGGCACAGGGTAGGACAGAAACCTCCATGGTCAGTATCTTTAAAGGCAACTGTACCTGATACATACATGTTCGTTCTGCGTTTCAGCAGCAATATGCAAATATAGGCCAAATATTCTAAAGGTGAACACAGCAAAGACAGCTCTTTTCCTCACCCAGGTCCTGCTGAGTGATACACGCTTGTCAAGTGAAACACTCCATGATGTATTAGGAGTTCCTGTGTATCTAAAGCCTTCTTGCTGTGTCAGTCTCTAGAGAGAGCCCAGTGCTTCTCCAAAATGGATTTTCTGTCCGGCTTTAAGGTGGAATTTGAAGTCCTTGGGTGCCTCAAAGATTAGTACAATAGTTGAGCCCAAGTTAAATTCCCCTAAATGTTCTCCCTTCCTCATGGGGATTCCCTCCTTGTTGTTGTTGGATATGAAGCTGAAATCGTTGTAGGAACCTTTTGAGTAACGTGGGCTGTTGGTATGCAAATCCTGTAAAGAGAAGGAAGAAACTGTTGAGAGTCTCAATACTCTATCTGTATAGCCACAGCTTTTGGGTATCAAGGCATTGTCAATGCAGGACCTTAGAATTCAAAAACGCAACAGGAATATTAAAAAGTCTACAGTGCAGAATATCAACAGGGTGAAACATCTTAATTTCAGGCTGATAGGATTTAGATTTTTTATTGTTCTTCCATTATGCTTTACAAACCTCAACAATCAAAACCAGAAAGCTGCCTGTCAGTAATCTTACTCACCTGGTCAAAGTAGATGCGGATAGAGCCCACATTTGTTGCTCCTACAGCTGTTAAAGAGAAAAATCCATGTTTCCAGTCTCCTGTAAGGACAACCCGTTCATTGTGGCAGAACAATTCCTTGATCCAGCGAGCAACTCCAGGATTCACAGACATCAAAGAGCCTGCAATAGTGAGAAAATACTCAAGCTCAACTATCAGTCTCATAACAGTACTGCAGAACTGTCTGGATGTAAGTGCATTACTTCACTACGTTGAATCTGATAGTTACATTTTATTAAACTCCTTTGTTGTGGAGTTTGACTTCATAACATAGATTAAATCCGGCATTTGACAGATTTCTCAAACTTTGTGGCAGGTCTTTATCTTCCCTAAGAGTGTTTGACATCAAAACCAAGACATTAGGGATTGAAGACCAAGAAATGCACTCTTTTTTTTGCTGAGCTAGAGCATGATGGTCTGCAAAGAGGAAGACAAAGCCACCTGAAACCAACTCTGGTAGAATTACTGTTTGGCTCTATCTTTTTTTTGCCAAATACAGGAACAGAGATCATATTTTAAGCTGCTGTTTGCTCTGACTTGCACAACTGTACTTCATATGCAAACTGATCTTTTTTTTTTTTTTCTTCTTTTTTTTTCCCCCTGGGAGAATAGGATCAACCTGGGTCAACAATTATTTCCAAGAATTAGGAAAGCCTGAATGCAGTATTACTGCTTTTACAATTCACATGTGATTAATTCTGGTAAACTATACTGCCTTAGAACTCATAACCATGTGTGACAAAGCACCATGCTCCCATCATCTAGCATGTACAAGTGCTCCACTGGCACATCTCAACTTGCAGGGGCCTGTAGCAGTGCTCCCATCCACAGCCCCTCTGCATTCATTTTCTAGAAGAAACCTACCTGGAAAATGACGGCGGTGTGACACTCTCCAGTCAGTGGGCGAGTGGAAGCAGTGATAATCCCCTGGTGCAAGGTAGATTACACAGTGGTAGAGCTCATTCCCTTCCTTTGTGACTAGTTGTTGCTGAAATGAGTTGCCAGGTGGGACTGTATAGAAAGAAAGGAGTTAAAGGTACTCTTCATGCCATCGTTACCATAGTTGAGCAATCTGTATTAGAAACAATGGACTGAATGCAATCTGCACGTGTTGATAGACTAGAAATAGGCCCAAGAATCAAATATGTCAATGTATTCTTTTCCCTTTACAAAATGAGATTAGATCCTGTACTGTTTTAAACAGTTTGGAAGTTTCTGCTTCTCTGCTTAGGGAATCTGAACTCCAAAACTGAAATCCTGTTTTCCTAAAGCTACCATTTGAAGTAACAGAATTTGTGAAGAGGTCTTAGGTTTATGAAATTCTGTGTTGGAGATCATGTTGAAAATAAGCCTGCTGTTAGCAGAACTTGCTCTCTCCATTCCCCCCTCTCCAGTTCAACAAAATATGTTGCTCTTATCAAAACTGAAGGCCATGAAGATGGTGCTCAAGGTGCAGAAGTGGTGACAGCACATATCATAGAGGTACAGTGCTTGTGCACAAAATGCATTAGGGAGCAGCCAGTCTTTGCTAACCATGTGCTCAGGCACATGGTCTGTCAGCAGGAATGCTATAGCACTGTTACCAATGGCAGGCCTTGGAGTCATTGTAATTATTAATATAACCACAGGAAATGGAACCAACCAAAGAAACTGGGAGAATGAGTTAGATAGTGCAAGCTTCTGATGTAAAAGAACTACAACAGTGACATGTTTATCCCCAAAAATATAACAAGCATCAGAAAACTGCTTTTTTTCCTGGAAATGTGATGTCTATGGACAGTTAGAATGGGCAGAGCACAAGAGGTGTGAGGGTCAGAACTTACCCTCACTGAAACGCAAGTCTTCTGTGCTGATGCGAGGTCCCAGGAAAGACTCCAGAGAATAAGTAACCCCTTTTACTTGCTCCACTTCACAGTTCTTTACTTGTCCAAAGTTAAGGATCTTTCCATCAGAAGGACTAATCTACAGCACAGATTAAAAAAAAAAAGGAAATGCAGTGGAAATTTATGCTTTTCTCACCCTTCCATCCACCACAGCAAGCAGACAAGTTGCTTGGCGGGGGGACATTTGCATTTCCCTTCACTCACCACACTGTGCACACAGCAAACTGGCCGTGCCTGTGGTTTCAGCTTCCTGCGAAAGAATTCACTGAGGTTTCTATAGTGATGCAGATCTTCAACAGCTGCCTCCTTCATGTTCACACCGAACGTCCAGATGTACAGGCTATAAACAGGCTTCCGGAGCCACGTGGGCAGCTCCACCTGGTTCAGACGACCCCAGGCTCGTGAGAGCAGTCGAGTTGGTACTGACTTGTACAGAGCAACCTGAAGGAAGAATTAATTACATCACGTCATTCAGTCCTTCCCATAAAGAAAAGAGAATCAAGCTGTTCGTGCCAACAACTCCCTTGGCACAAATGGATTAGCCTTTAAGCAGAGAAAAATTAAACGCTGCACTCCTCACTTCTTCTATTCTGATGACAGCAAACAAGGGATAGGATGAAACTTACTACATGCTTGCTATATAATATATTACATACTATATACTGAAGTCAGAAACTCTACTGCCTTTCAGGTTAAAGCTTCAGATTCAAGTTACTGGAAACTGCCCCATGTGAGGCTTACAGGAAAAGGTATTTCACACATGGCAGTGGAATACTTCTCAGAGGGGCTCAACATTAACAATTTAGTACTCATTGTGAACAACCAAATGAAAACTGACAGAAAAATAACGCACCTCCTAATGACAGTATTTTCTATGTTCCAGTATCTCTGATAAGGCATACAGATGAAAAAATATACCCACGTCAATGCACTTAAACTGGTATAAGCTGATGCCAGCCTTACTCCTCCCACAACAAATTAGTTGGTAACTGCTAAAATGCCTGAATTTCTGTAGAAATATGTTTACCTTTGGGCTTACACCAAAGCATGCATTTTAATAGCAAGAAAAATCAAATGAAACAATGTTGGTAAGAAGTATACTACTGATGTAGCAGGACAGATGACAGCATACCCTGTTGGTAACTCCAGCTTCTGAGGTCTGTGTAACCCACAGTCAGCCAGAAAACGTGTATGTGTGACCATGTAGGAGGTAGCACAGAAAATGAGCCCTCTGAGACCAGTTTTGTAAAAGAAGTAGTTCTCTGCTGAATCTGGAGCAATGTTTCAAACATAACTCAGCTGTATTTCACTCCCAAGATTTTTTTAGTTATTTTTAAAGTGTTTTTTGTTTGGTTTGTTTTATTCCTTAGCAAGACTCATCGTTTATTCTTAATCATATTCACTACCAGCTGAATGCTTGCACAGTACAGCAATAAACACAAACGAGCGCGCGCTGGCTGAGAGCCCGTCCATCCTATCAAATACAGTGAAATAGGACTTGACTCAGAAATCACCATTCTGCACATGAAAATAGTGACATTTCAGCAATAAACAACCAAATTGCTCCAAATAAAATCCTCCAAATCAACAGTGCTCTAGCTGAAGTAACGAAGAAAAAAACACTTTGCCATTCTGACATGCCTTATACAGTGTTCATTTCTAAAATCAATTTTGCTCAGTTTCCCACCAGCACTGAGAATATACAGGTGCAACTGTAAAGTCACAGGAATTGTCACTGATATTTCCTATAGCCTTTCTTTTCCAAAACATCTGATTTTCAAATTGATGTGATGAACCCAAACGAAACATTAATGTGGTTGCATTCTGCAACTGCATTACAGATGTAGAGAATACCTCCATGCAGGGCTGCCTTTAGACTACTCTCATCGGTGTCAGAGCAGAGATCTTCATTAGTGTATTATTTGGAAAGGCTCAACTAGAAATATTAAAAAAATAAAAATAAAAAAAAATTGAAAAACAAACCCTCTCTATACAAAAAAGCAGGAGGCCATTTCAGCATGGCCAGGAAAGGGAACTGGAAGAGCAGTGTGCTCTGCATTATCCTCACCCTCATACTTTGAGGCGACTGAAGTAATTCAGAAGTTTCTGTTGATTTTTGTGGACAAACCATTAGAGGACAGATAAATTCACTGCTACTGAAAAATGACTTATCTGTGAAGCAATTAAGTCACGGCAGTTCTAAACAGTAAAACTAAAGGGATGGGTTTAATCTTTCTGCTTTTATGCTAGTGATGCTCAGCCTGTTCTAATGTTAAGGGCCCTTCCACCCAGCTGCTGCCAGCTCCCTTCAGCACCACACAGCTAACGGACACGAAGCACAAGAGACCTGCTCGCACTTACCCTGCTCACAGGCCTCCATCCCACTCTGGTCAAGGGCTTAAGAGCACCGAAAGGCAGAAGGTAATAGAGAATAGTCAGAGGCCAAGAACGGAGTTTCAGAGCAGGCCTAGACATACAGCTTAGCTGGCCCAACCTTCGCCTCAGGGCCAGCTGGGGAAATTGCAACCTGAAAGATTACATACACAACATCAGAGGGTCAGCCATCTCAGCATCAGAACCGCCAGCTTCTGGTAGCTGGGGGTGATTTATTCCTACTCATCGTTACTTAAAGATCCATTCTGCAAGTCCTTACTCCTTTATTTTGGCAAGTTCTTCCCAAAATAGAGGACCAGTAAAATACTCTTCATCCGAGTAACAACATAACATGATAGTTTACAATGCAAACAACAGAGAGCAAAGATCCTTCTTCCGAATATCAGGAGGTTACACCCCCAGAAAATGCTGCTCCTGACTGTTCCATCTCTAGGACAGCCACGGTAGAAAGCCAGAACCCTGTGATTCTGGGACATCAACCCCAGCACTGTATGGAGGAGCAGCAATGAGGAAACAATGAGCAGAAACTAATTAAAGAAATCCTTGCGATCTAAGAAACAGAGGCCTCCCATAGTGCTCATGTGTTGAAGGAATCTTTAAGACTAGATGATGTCTTAAATGAGACCAGAGTCAAACTCACGCAGACCTGCTGGTTGTTAACTGCCTTGGGGGAACAAGTGTATGAGAAACAACAGGAGTGGCACTGCTGAGCGAGTTGATACAGTGCTCAAATAACTGACTGACTGACAGAAGACATCTTTCCAGGTCTTAAATATTAACTGGGTACCCTTGGTGCTGAACAGAGAACACGCGGAACAAAGCTGATATTGACTGATAACCCAGTCTCTACAGCTTAATCACTCCTTTGCCTCATAACCAACTGCACTAATGACTTTCCATACAGTGGATTTTCTGACTGAAAGCAACCTCAGCATATATGGCTGTAGGCAGAATTTGAGTGTGCAACTCTCCAAGGGAGAAGCTGCTCCTCTAACTAGCAGAGGGCACTGTTTACCTCAGTTCAGACCCTTGTGGTAGGAGGATGAAAGACCCCTTGGGTACCCATTTATTCTTTGGCTTTGCTCATGAAGAATACTTTGACGAAGCCATTTCTGATACTGCCCAGGTCACGTTATCAAATGGAAGTCTGCCTACTTGGGGCAAAATATTCAAGTCTTCTGGGCATTGCCTTAAACCCCAGCCAGGGGTGTACTTCCCACTCTGCTGCAGTCCAAATGCCTGCAACCAGGATGCAGCTGTGTGTACATAGACTGGAAGGGTACGCTCTGGCTGCTCTGAACAGCTCTCCTTTACACCAGACTATACAATATGAAGTATGAACTACTTCTTTTCAGGGTGGAAAGAAGCTGGGAATCTTGAAAGGAAATTTTCCTGCCAACCTGTTATTTTCAAAATGTGGGTCAGGATTAAAATATCACATAGGCAGGTGACATCTGTCACCACTTTGGGATGCAAGATGGTGCTTTTGGCTCACTGATCCTCTCTGCAGTGAATACAACTTTCCTCCAAAAAAATAAACACGTAAAAACTCAGAGAATTATTTGTGCATCACAAAGCAAGGAAAACAAGATAGCAGCCAACACCTAAGGAGATGAAGTGCTGTCTCAGCAGATGTAAAGCTGCTTTCTCAGTGGGAGGTGGGACTGACTCAACATGGGAATAGGAAGGGGCACTCCATGTCCTTCCTCCCACTCATCACCTGCCAGCTTGCAGTCTGCACGAGGCCAGTAGGATCGGCACCAGGCTCTCGGCATCATGCCACGGTCCTGCTCCCCAGGGTCCAGCTCCCTTGCCACGCTCCCCCCGCCACTGCAGTTGCTGGCGGACCAATCCCATCCGAGCTGCATCCTGGCAGCGCACTCCGGAGCCCTGGGGCTCCCCGCTGCTTGGCCTGGTTTCAGTGCAGTCCCTGGCTAATCTTCCTATTCTCCTCGTGATGGAGAATGGGAGAAAGGAAAGAAACCCTCTTCATTCCCCTTGTCATATAACAGCATGCCCTTCTCTGACAATTCATCGCATAAGGAGCTTTATAGTAATTAGGCCAAACAAAAGCTTTGCAGATGGCTGTCGCTCCTCCAGCCCAGAAACCCTCCCACCCTCCCTCCCTCGTTTCTCCCTTCAAGACACCATTCTTGCAAAGCAGAAAACACCACACAGTACCTGAAACGAGCTCTCCTATTTGGTGTCCCGCCAGCAGAGCCAGCTGGGCCCGGGCTGTCCAGTTGTGGGTGCGGGTCCCCGGCACAGCTGCTGCTGCCGCCGTTCCCTGAACGCAGCCTCCGGACATGAATTTTAACTTTGTGGAGGTTGTAGCAAGAGGGTGGAGGGTTAGATAAAGCTTTACAGCATCTCACCATTTCCCTGTGTGCAGATCTGGTCCCTGCAGGGCGTTTGACTGACACATTGTCAGGGTGACGGCTGGATGCAAGGCTCAGTCTTTTTTCCTCTACCTCTCCTTTCTTTGCTTGCTCCGGCACAGGAGGGAGGACGCGACGTCACGGTTTCTAATTCTCCCGCTGGTTTGCCTCTGGATTCCCCCTCTGTTTCCCACTTGAATTTCTGCTACGAGGGTTGCAGCTATTGCAAACAAACAGGCACTGTGTCACATTTCAACATCCCGCTACAAAGATGACTCTGCACAAGATAAAAATGAGCTCTCCATAGAAGCAGTCCTTGCTTCTCTCTCGTCCTGGCCGCCATGGAAGCTCAATTCTCCAAGGAACACGCTGCAGTCCCAGGCTGCTGGGCGCCGAGGCTCCGTCAGAGCAGCCCACCAGCCTTGTGCTGCTAACCTCAGCGGCGGCCTGAATATGAGGCCGGGAGGAGGAGTGGGGCGGAGAAGAGGAGGAGATAATTGCCAGCTTCACTTCTGCAGTGCAGCAGCTGCAGCTAATGCAGTTCTGGACTACCTGGCACCAAAAATCCCTCCCTGCTCCCACAGACCATCTTGAGAAGGAAAGGCAGACCTTTCCCTTTCACAAACTCTTGCCAGATGTCAACATCCAGCCCCTGGAATCTCTTTCCATCTCAGAAGACACCCAGGCAGCAGGTAAAGGACTCTCTTCTACAAATGCCCAAATGCTTAATGAAATAAGCCAGCTTTAGGGCCAGCTTGTGAATGAATTATAAAGGTGTTAATGTATCTTTTATGTGGCTCTCAACACTGCCACAAGTTTATATCTAGCAGAACTGAAATGCAAAACATGAGTAAAGGAAGTTGTTTTTTTCTTGGCTGACTGTTGGTAATGCTTTTTTGTTTATTTTAGTGACAAAAGGCTGCAGTATTTCTATCTCTGAATTATAAGCAAATATAGAGAGAAATTTCCCTCTCTGGCCCTGCAGACCACATCTCAAACCCAGATTTCCTGCCTCCCATGTTGTCTGAATTTGGGCTGTTAAGGCAGATTGAAACTGAAAGGGGAAGCGCGCTAGGTACATCTCACCTCAGAATTAAACCAAGTACCCAGAATAGTTTAGGGACTAACACTACAGTGGTTATGCATTTCTCTTTTTCTGTGATAGTCTGGGTTAAATATAGATCTCCATAAGCTGTGTGTCTTGCAGATTAGATAAAAAGAGCACTGGTGCTGAGGTAAGAGAAAGGGCTGCGTTTCATTAGAGATAAGCCAGGAGAAGTGGGAGGGTCAGCATGAAAATGTAGAACTAGCTAAAGACTTCCTGCTCAGGCCTCGAAAGGAAAATATTCCAAAAAGAATCATGTATTATTATTGGCCCTCGACTCCAAATATTTCAGATATTCCCTAGAAACACCCCTGGAGTGCCTGCATGATGATAATTTTTTTTCAAGAAGAAAACGGTGACATGATATCCTGTGTCACAGGAAGTTCCAAACCCTGTGCTTATTGTTGTGCGAGCTGAATGTTGACAACTGCACTGAAAAGAAAAAAAAAGTACCCCAAATCCTACCAAAATTCAAAGAAAAGGAACAAGGAGCACAGGAGGGTTATTTCTGCTCACTTCCCAGGAATGCTGGAAGTTGCCAACATTAAAAAAAAAAGGATTTTAAATAGAAAAATTGACAACACCGTTTCCAAAGGCACTTCAGAGTAAATGAAAACCACTCTCCATAACCCTGTCAAGCAGTTTACTTGCAGCAATCGCATTCATTGCTGCCCAAGTCGGGCTGGCACCCTACCCCCACTTCTCAGCAGCCTCTCTACCTACTCGAAGCTCCTCAGGGATTAGGGAGGTCCGGCCATGAGCTCTCTCAACAGCAGCTCAGTTTCATACCCCACACGTTTTCAAGGAATTGTATTCCAGACTGTGCAAGCCTGACCCTACAAAGGAGCAAGCTCATCTGCTTCCTGAAAATGAACGGATGCTAAAATGTTCTGCTGCCCAACGCAATGGGGAACACCACCCTTCAGTTTAATTGTTTTACAGCGTGGTCTGAGATTCCTCTCCAGGAATGGCCAATTATTGGCATTAGGAGGCTTTTTTCTCCACTAAATCAAAAAAATCAGCTCAGATGAGCGTAACAACCTATGTTTCTCTTTAGTTCTGTTCTACTGACCTCACTACATTCACCAAGATGCAAATACCTGAGTCTGCTTAAGTGCTGTCAGACATGGCAAGCTGCCATTCCTCCAGCTGCCCCACAACCAATTCACAGCTGAAACCGAAAATCCACTCTGGGTTTCCCTCCGTTGTTTGAGCAGCCTGCTCTAGTGGGAGGTGTCCTTGCCCACAGCAAGGGAGTTGGAATGAGACTATTTATAAGGTCCCTTTCAACCCAAACCATTGTATGATTCCACAGGGAAAGGAACAAGAGCTGGTGGAGGAACCCGCCGAGGAAATTTCCAAATGGCTGTTGTTGGGATCCAGGCAGTGCCACCAGCCCCACGCTGTTAGCTCAGACAAGAACCTTACAGCTGTTGATTTGCTGGAGTGCGGAGATCTGTACCAAACCCTGCCAATTGTCCGATCCCACACAGAATCCAATATAAGTAAATAAAAGAAGTAGTCATGATACAGTAAAAATCCCTAGAGAAGGGTCTAATCTAAATCTAACAGTGCTGAAGGCTAATTCTAAACAAACTGAGCTACCATTGTATTAGGTATCAGTAGAATAAATACTTAACCAGGGACTCCCCAGAGCCAGGCGGCCTTGGAGTGGACATTAACGAGGACAGCTGGTGACACAACTTGAGAAGAAAACCCCAGGTTTGTGCATCCTTGGCTGAACTACTTTCAATGTAACGCTAAGATTCACACCCACAGGTCAAGAAGAGCCCTGCATGGGTGAAGACCCCTCCCGTGATCAGGCATAGCAATGGAAGCAGCGTCAGTACTGTTGCAATTGCATGAAAACTACAGACCAACTGGAGTGGAACACTGCTGTAATTCTGTGTAAGTGCCGAGCAGAAGGATGGCTCTGTGTGTGTGAGCCATCTGTGAGAAAGCACTGTGCACCAGGCTTGTGCAACCCTGCCATAAATAAGCAACACGTGCCCCAAGTGTGCGATGATGATCGACTCAATGCACACGGGGACGAATCTGCTTCTTGGACAACAGCAAACTGCCGGCTTCTATCAGCTCAAACGAGCCTCACATCCAGTGGCCCCACAGAAACGTCCTTTCACTGCTGCCTGGAGCCTTACCAACGTGTAACCGTCCTTCAGACCCACGTTTGAACCCATGAATCACTGGCCTTGGAACGCGCTCCCCGGAAGGCTCGCGGCCTCCGCTCTCACTTTCTACATTTGGTAGCAGAACTCCCGTTTAAAAAACGCACCGTCCGCATCCAAACGTTTCATCGCGGAGCTCCTCCCAGCGCTACGAACCGGCAGCAGCGGCGGCACGTGGCTGCCGGGAAGGGCCGGGCGGCCCCGGGGCTGCGGGGCTGCTGTGCCCGGCTGCGGCTCCTCGAGCTCTTTCACACGGAGACCTTCCTCTCGGTTGTGCTTGTTGATTAGTTTTGCTCGCGGGGAGGAGCGGTGTTTTAAGCCAGCCGCAGGGGTACGGGGGTTTCATTTGATTTTTAAATGTAAGCTTGTAGAAACCCCTCCCTTCGCTCCCACCCCCAGATGTTCCACGGTCTCAAAACTCTCTCCTCCGAAACAGGACAAGTTGCGTTTACTTTCGCAAAGAGACGCATCAACTCGCGGCAACCAAAGCAGCCGGACCCACCCAATAACGCCCATCCCCGCGCCGCCCCCCGCAGTTCCGCCCGAACCCACCCGAGGTAAGCCCCGAGCGAGCCGGGTCCTCGCACCGCCGCCGGTGAAGCTTCCAGAAGGACGGAGCCCAAAGCCGGACCGCAGCCCTACCTGATACCCGCGGCGCAGCACGGCGATACTCACGGCTGCCGCCCGGCTCCGTGCGGGCACGGAACGCAGCTCCGCGTCTTAAGGAAGCGGCCCGGGGCTGCCCTGCCCTGCGGGGAGGAGCCGGGGGGGGGCGGAAGGACCGGAACGCGGCCACGGCGCCGCCTCCGCGATGGGGGACGCGTGGGGACGGCGGGGTTCATCGCCGCCGCGGGGCTCCGGGTGCAGGGAAGCGCGCCGCAGCGTGAAGCCGTCCGGCATCGCAGCCCGGGGAGCTGTGCGCTGGTCGGAACCCAGCAACGCGAATGAGGAATGAGATCCAGCAGCCATAGGCTGTGCTTCTTCCAAAGCAAAGCAGGTTGGATAAAAAAATATATATATATGTTTTTCCCCATTAGTTCTTTCCTGAACTTGTTACACACCTCTTACCGTAACACATCTCTCAGCTATGAGCCAAGGAAAGCACTTTCTGTATCAGACTGCCAAAATATCCCTGTGTATCTCCTGTTACACAAACACCCCCTGGCACAGTTTCTAATATTAATAGGAAGGCTGTGTTCTTCCTCCCTTTAAGGATCAAGACTTTAAATCTGTACTCAAGCACTTCCCCACTGCATTAAGCCATTTTAAACGACTGTTAGTGACATCTGAAGCGTCACCACAGCTCAGTTCCCCTGTGGGCTTGCTGTTTTTGCAGGTGCTGTCATTCCAACAGGAGATCCTTACACAAAACTTCATTACATCAGAATAAACTATAGAAGCACAGGACAGGTACAAGAAATTCCTCCTAGCAGAAAGAAGTTCCAGTCACCCTGATCACTCTTTAGCCCAGGTCTCACCGAGTAATTCAGCCATCCTACAGCAGCTTGGCGAGAAGCTACACGATGCCTTATGCATGGCAAGCTATGCATGGAGATCCTGGCCAAGAAATACTTGGTGACAACAAGGACTTGAAGCTATAAGCTTCCATCTATCTGATGGATGTATCTAACTGTCTTCCTCCAAGCCCCCTGCTTTACCTCACCTAAATAAATGAGAGCTGTTCTTCGCTGGTATTCGCACTATGAGACACACTAAGGTGTTATTCACATCAAGCTATTAGCAACGTGATGTCTCAAAGAAAATGACAGGTGTGCTAAAGAAACAACAGTGATACCCAATATGCACCTCTGCAACATGGAGATCCTCTGCTTCCATAACACGGTCATATTGCATTTCTGACTTTGCTCAGAAGAAAAGGAACCTGCCTTGCACACTGGGTGCCAGGTGGATGATGGTGTGTGTGCACATGAGCACGATGCTGGTACATCGGAGCCGGGTGTTGCAGCAGCAGGCTCAGCACTGAGGCCACGTGCAGCAGCTTCTCTGTCTGTATCGCTTTCAAAGCCCATTAAATCGCACTCAGGCTCTTCTTACCTATGCAAAGGCTTACAGTCCTGTTCTGAAAACAACACCCCTCTTTTCCTCAATCCTAAGTGTGCTTCCAGGGATGCAAAACCAGAGAGAGAATAATGGAAAGTGAGAGCTCAGCTAAAAAAAGACCCTCCACTTTCTAATAAAAAGGCAACAATGCAGCTCTTATTTTTCTTGAATTCTTCATTGTTTAGAATATTTCTTTCAATGTTTGAACACAGTTTCTCTGTTTCCTCTTTTCTCAAGCTTCCTTTCCCTCCCACAGAAGCATCCAACAGAACTCAAGTGTATCAGGAAGGACCAGGACAACTTCTCAGTGTGATTTCTTAGAGCTTTTTCACCAAAAGCAATATCTGTAACTTCACCAAATAACCACCAGCAATAACACTCAGCATACTAGTATAATGAAAGAAAGCAAATTTAATAAGGGAATTACTCATTTACATACCTAGAAATATGAACATTATTAAAACAGCATTTGTTTCCAAGAACCAAAACTGAATTGATGGTGCCTTTTAAAATAAATATTTCATAGACGCTTACCAGTCTCTCTTTTAATCAAAAGATAAAATCTCTTTGGAATAAACTTTAGTAGGAAAAGAATATACAGAAGACAGATTTACAGACAAATTCCTCAGGTGCTATCATAGCCTAAGCTGCCAGCACCCAGCCTTCCTGGGTCATAGCTCATTTGGATCACCAGTGAAAACGAATTTAAGCATTCCAGCCTTGTTCCCTGAAGGCACGTGGCCAAAAGCACTCACAGACTGGCAGTGCGCTCAGGAATGCAAAGAGAAGAGATGCTAAAGGTCACACTGAAGCATCTCCTACACAATCTTACACTCCTAGAATTTTTAACTCCTTGCCTCCTGAAACAGTACTGAAGCACTTACCTGGCTGTTTGGAAGAATACCACATACACTTTGAACTCCTTCACTGAGCTCTACTGTATATCCTTAAGAGTTTGAAGGAAATACAGCAGTTACGTCCAGTTAAGAAATAGTTGTTTAATGCTGCAGCAGGAATTTGATCCACAAATCTGATATACCTACTGCTGTTTCACAACAGTTTCTAATCTCCTTGGAATCCAGAAAAAAAGGCAAAAAAGCCTCAGGGTCAGCAAATTCCATTATAGATATAGGTGCTTTCTAAGATGTATATGTAATGTATGCATAAGTTTATGTAATGTATAAAGAAACCATAGATTTATAATGACTATATGTTAATTCTGTCTTAGCATCCTTGTAAAGTAGATAAGGCAGGAAGGCACTGGGAAGCAAGAAAAATGCCAGAAGTAGCCTGAGCCTCACTGGCTACTGAACTGCTAGTGAGAAATAAAAACCCTACAGATGCTGCACGTGCTGTACCTTCAGCTAGGACTGGGACCAACTCAGCACTAAATGTTTTTTTAATCCTCAGACAAGTCAATTTCAGTCTTGCCTAGTTTGATTTCTGTATTTAATTCTGTATATTATGTGCTTTATTTGTCACCGTGCAATATAAGGTGGGGAAAGTAAGAAATTGCACTGCACTAAACAGAGCCAACAGCTCCTTCAGAGCTGCTGCAGATGCACACCTTATGTTCTCTCTTGAGAGCAAGTCACTTAAAAGACAAAAACAATTTGTCAAAAATGCACTAGCTACAGAGAATGAACTGCACATTCCCTCGCTGGAAAGAAAGCAAAGGGGCTTTGCCTCAAACACAGCAGAAGCAAAATTGCCACAAGTTTCTTACCTCCCATTCACTTGCGAGCTTCACAGGCAACTCTATGCCCTTCTTCTCCAGCTGTTCCAACTTGTAGCCCTCATACTTTTTGTATCCTGCATATCCCCCACCTGTAGCCACCAGAACATGGAAGGGGCGCAGGCGGAAGGCTTGTCCTACTGGAGCAGTGTGAAGCTTCCTCCTGTCTGTAACAGAGGAAAGCAGACTTTCAGAGAGCAGCTATAAAGTTAAAACAAACATAGCCAATATGCACAGTGAGGGATGTCAGCATAGATATAAACACCATCAGAAATGCAGGATACAGAAGGTATTAGTATATACTCCTGTGTGCTCCAGATATTGCAGCTTACCAAGTTACTGAAACTCAGCTGATCAGCACTGACTGCTCATCTGTGTTCCCCCAAAATCCTTCCCAGGAAGTATGTAAAATGAGCTGCTTGACAGCACCATGGGGATGGGCTTCACAGTGCACACAAATTCACCTCTGGACTTCTATGTCATTACAGCATGGAAAACTCAGTCACAGAGGAACAATGTGTACATGCAGAGCTTCATGCTTCTCAATCATCAGAACCTTCATTACAGTTAGATATCTATTTGGGAATGCCCTCAATGGAAGAGGGAAGGATGTGACAACCTGGGTTAGCATAGGTTCAATAATAGGCACATTTCTGCTGTAATGCAGGTCACTACAGAGCAGGCACGTCCCACATCCAGCTCTCAGCAACAACCAAACCCTCAGTGTGCTCTTACCACTGTCTGAGCTGAAGCCAGAACACATGAGGGCTCACTGCAGCATTAACTCAAATTATGGGAAATAGTTTTATGCATTCTGATACATGGGCTAAACACAGTCCTGTGAACAGCAAAAAAAGAAGGCAGTCTTGCTCTTTCTTTTGATAAACTAAATGGAGAATAAGTCTCTAGTCAAGCATTGTCGTTGGAAAAAGTATTTGTTCTTCTGATACACAATATAATGGAAGCTCAGTTTGTTTGAATTAGCCTTCAACAATGTCATCATCATTTGGCAGGACGTACCAACAACTGTTTTCAAGGATGAAGTACATGAAGAGTAAAATTTCATCAGAAACCTGACAAACACCTTGAGAGCTCACTGCGAGTGGCAGCCACTGCCACTGAACCAGCCTGTTAGCTGTCAGATTCACAAAACCAAGGTCAAATATCCCACTGGTTTTGTGGTTTTATCGCTTTTTTTTAATTAACATTTCTATAAAAAATAAGTCTTGTTACTCGTGTACTTTAACTATATTACATCTTGTGTATGTGGCTCAAGACTATTCCTCCTCGCTCAGTCAGAAGGCTCATGCCCATGCTACAGAAGGAAAAAATGTCATCCAGTATTACATCTGTTCCTTACTGAAAATTATCGAGCTCCTCTTGCCTAACACAAGCCTCACATGCTGCATGTGACACACTACTGGGCAGCTTCTAAGGGGTAAGATTTCTCTTCCAAACTCTTCAGAGCTGTTCAGGCTGAATCAACCAAGCTGCCCTGCTTGTATTACAGTCTGATGTCACTGCCAGACAGAGAAAAGCTGCCCAAAGGAATTCATTCCCGAACAGCGAGTGGTGTGATTTCCACAACAATCATTGACATGGGTGAGCAGGAAGCAAAAACAATAGGCTCTATCTCGTTCCATCAACCTTAGGGGTAGGGCTTGACTAGGAAAGGACAAATGGACAACTAAAAAATTTCAGTAAATACCAGCTCTATTTCTAGGCATGCATAGACACAAAGCATAATTGCTCTGCAACTTGGGGAGCTTGAATTCCAGGTGGCAGTGATTAGGGACACTCAGCTGCTCTCCACACAAGATACAGAAAGATGCCCCATATAAGCAGCTCCTGCTCATATTTTGTCAAAATACATAGGAAAGAAATGAACAAAAATATGTCATTTAAAGATTTTGATTTATATGTCTGAAAATACATTATGATGTGAAAATGGCTTTATTCTTAGTGAAGAAACCTTGTCTTTTGGAGGAAAAAAATACAAAACAAAACAAGGCAGCAACTGTAGTTCAAGTTAGATTCTAGAAAATATTCTAGGAGGGGAAACGGCTGTTTATGAGGGCGGATAGGAACAAGGGGGGATGGTTTTAAACTGAGACAGGGTGGGTTTAGGTTGGATATGAGGAGGAAGTTTTTCACACAGAGGGTGGTGAGGCACTGGAACAGGTTGCCCAAGGAGGCTGTGATGCCCCATCCCTGCAGGCATTCAGGGCCAGGCTGGATGTGGCTCTGGGCAGCCTGGGCTGCTGGTTGGTGACCTGCACACAGCAGGGGGTTGAAACTAAATGATCACTGTGGTCCTTCTCAACCCAGGCCATTCTGTGGTTCTATGGTATAATTCAATGATCCTGTCCTAAAGAAAATGCTCAAAAGGCCAGGGATCATTTAGAGCAGTGAAATGTTTATGAAAAAGGATTTTACTTACTTAAGTCTACAAAGACCCTATAACCTTTCAACTTTGGTCTGCCTAGACAGCTGCATCACTATTTCAACAGAAATGTCTGTGGAGACCAACAGCACTTGTTAGCCCTAAAGCCTTTAACTGCCTTCCCACCACATCTTCGGTTCTAAGTTGACAAAGCTGCTCAGTTACTTCACCAGAGCCAGTAAATACCAGAAAGCCCTCAGTGGGAACAGCTTTTTCTGGTTTCTGTACAGGTTTTATCCAGAGACTGTTTCCAGCACAAGAACTACTGATAGACCTCTGCAAACATTTTTCTTCCTGTGCTAGAGTTCATTTGCTGACAAAACAATCAAAAATACAACTCCACATCTTTCAGCCATAAATGAAATTCACACAAGTTTACAGATTCCAAAACCAAAGTTCATTTTCTGACTCTGGCAACAACACCACGGTCAGGCAGCTGATGCTGTTCAGAGGTTTCAGCTGAACATCATGTTCTCCAATGGTACAAACACTGGCACAGCTATCTGGTGAGCAGCAGGAGCAAGAGGAAAGCTCCTGTTCCAGAAGATGAACCAGCAGAAACAAGTCCAGGACAGGGGACTTTAAATGCACGTTTCCATGCTCTGGATTAATCCTAAGCCTGATCTCCTTCGAGGTAAAGCTAACCTGAGATTTCTCTTCATCATCAACTACTTTCAGCAAACCAGAATAGAAAAAGTAAGTTCCCTTCTCTGGAATGGATAAAAGCATATATTTCAATAAGAAACTATTCATACATGACAAGAGACAAAGGATTTGGACAAGGAAATTAACCCAGATAAGTGCTGTTACAAAATGGGACCAATTGCCACCTCAGTTGACAAGGAAAAAATACCTGTAAGACCATGGAATTGTTTTAGCAACAGGTCAACACATGGACTACAAGCTTACAAATACTCGGTAAAGAAAAAAACAACAAACAATACTGGCTCTTCACAGCCCTGTCCAGCTAGAGCACAAGCATCGTTTTAGCAGGCCTTAAATATTTCACATAATTCTACCTCAATTTCACAATTTATTAAAATTACAAGTACAGATAGGAATTTAAAACTATATTTAGACCTTCTTTCTTACAGGCCTGCTAAACTGCTAGATTCTGACCTTCTCAGCTGTCCCCAAGTGCATGACAGTTACACTCCAAAGCAGAAACACAGCTGAACAGCTTCCAACAAATTCCCACCTGGTATGTCCTGTTTCCTTCCTACTATCCATTAGAGACTAAGCTTGATGCCTCCTTTTAAGTCAGTCATTACGCAGTCTAACATGATTCCTCTGAATTTCATGTTAATAACAGATACCATTTTTGTCATCAGGCTCACTTCATGACTCTGCTGTTACAAAGACCTCTCAGCCAACATCCATGACGCCTTCACATCTCCCCTTTGTGACACCCACCTGCAAAATACAGGCTCAGTTTTTCTGGCTGGCACCTGGCTGCACACTGTGCTAGAAATGCTGAGAGCATGAGATGTTGCAGGGCATGGTAAGCAATTAAAGTATGCTAAAACGTTTATAAGAAAGAGAGACTGATACAACATAGGTATGCAAAGAACATGAAATATTGGCTCAGTACAGTCATTTCATTAAAGTTGTTTCTATTTCTAAAGTTTTTTTAGAAAGTATATTTAAAACACTGTACTAAAATGAAACTCTGCTAAATTGTATTGCCTCTAGAAAAGTAATTTTTCATCTGGAGAGCCCTCAGAAAGCTACACAATCTGGGAAAGGTAATTACAGAAAAGGAACCTGTGGTAAATTGCCTTTATTCTGCTACAGAGATCATCATCACTGCAAAAACTGTTGAAGTCTAGAAACAATTTAAAAATGAATACATTCCATCATATATGTCCTTCCACACAGAGGTGCTTCCTCTAGCATCACTCCAAGCACTCTGATCACAGTCTGATTACATCTGGTTTACAAAATATTCTCCAGTCATTGAGGCGAGGGAGTGTAAGGAAATGTGAATTCCCTCATTTTGAATAAAACAGATCTGGAAAAATATCCCAGTATAAATTTCCCTTATGAAAAAATACAAGGGAGAAATTAGGAATGTAGCCACCATTCACTTGATCATCTTGGCTCTTCTTCTGCTGGCCCTGTCAGACAGGTTTCTTCAGAAGTGATAATTGCAGTGTACAGGAGGAGTGTTGAAGTATCAAAGCAGCTTAAAAAAAAAACAACCCTCAAATGAGACGTATTAAAAGGGACCACAGGGCAGCAGATGTCACAACGACAAAGGAAGCCAGTTTTTCTGATAAAAAACACACGAGAATGATGAAGTATAAGGGTGAATAAATATCAAGGGGGGAAAAAAAAACAAAAACAAGCATGCAATTTGTATTCTGTCATGCTCTAACACAGGTATTCCTAATTTGAGACAATGATCCAAATTCCAGTTTTAGCCAAGCACTGCTCTGGATATTACAGCATCTAAACTGCTGCCTAGATTTGCTTCTCTGCAAGGCTCTTCATATCCATAAAATCACTGTGGAACAGATGGCACTTGTAGAAGGAAGAAGTAGCTTTCAACCACGGCTAGGGATTATTTGTCTAAAATGCCCCTATTGTAACTACATATATGTAAGTATAAATATTATAACTATATCTATATATATATATAAATTGTTTGCTTTTAAGTTTGCTATCTAAGCATTCAAAAAAAAAAAAAAAGGGAAAAACAATGAATAATCTAATAAAACAATCTTGTGAAATAGATAAATATGCTTATTTTACTGCCAGCAAAACACCAGAAGTTTAAAATCACTATTTGCAAGCTGATGTCTACAGAAATTCCATAAATCGAGCAGGTCTCTGAATCTGGACTCCAAGTTCACTTGCTTCAATATCAAGAACTTTATATTCACCACTATTCAATCATAATTTGACTAATTTTGAGTAATCCTGAATTTATAAACATTGGATTACATACAAGATACACTTACCACTGAAAAACGTCCTGGAAGGTGGCTGCTTCCACAGGACTGCAGTTCTAACGCACGGGTTTTCACATATGAGGAAGTTGCAGCCAGTCAGGAAACTGTAAATGTAACATATAACAGACAGTGGCTCAAGTACAAACGTTTTACAGTGCAAATGTAAACAGAACATTCAGAGGCTGAACAACACAGAGGGGAAAATTCCCCTCAAAGTACTGAGATTCATAAAGTAAAGCATTAAAATCCATTTTCTTCAGGCCTACCTCCCCCTCTTCCAATAAAACAAAAAATCCAACTGCTCCTGCAGATACCTCATTGTTTAGATGTGTCTAATTCGCTTTTCTTACCCCCATGTATTTCTATTTTCTTATCAAAACGTGAATATATGTTCCTTTTAAACTTTATGATAATAATTATGCTCTTCTGAGTATAGTGCTTGCTAATGTCATGTACCCTATCTCAAGCTGTTTGGAGTTGTAATATATTGGTTACTGTGAATACAACCTGAGCCTTTAAAAGAGCAAGTCAGTGGTATGCAATGTAATCTTTGATTTTATGCACTACCCTGGTCTACAAGACCAACAATCTGTTATTTTTCAAAGAAGTGACTAAAGCCAGTGAATTACTCTTCTCTAGATCAGTTTCCAGTTTAATATGTTGGATTTGATCCAACAGCACATAAACAACTACTCCAAGACCAATAAACAACTTGTATTTTACTGGGGAAATTATAAGAAGGTCTAAAGCAAAATTCCTATAATTTGGAGGAATGGTAAGCAGCATAAATATTGACATTATCTTCTGCAACAACACGGCTAATATGTATTTACATCCACCCAAAGGTAGTGCTTATTACAAAGTGGCATCCAGCCATGCTGATCAAAACAAACTCTGCTTATAAACGTGGTAAAGCTTTGTAATGAGATCATTACAAAATGACCTGGCATTATTCCACCTCCAGGACGCTGCCACACATGCAGGTGCCATTTAAGAGCCACAACTCTTTTAAGATACACCCACAAACCGGGTTCTCAAATCTGCCTTTCTCGCACGCTGATGGGAAGATGGCAAACATAGAAAAGTTATGGGATCTGCAAAGAAGTTCTGCCATTTCTCAGGCCAACTGCTGGGAAAGTAACGAGTGCCAGGTCTTGCTCTCAGGATGCAAACATGACAGCTGGGACGTCTTCATTTGGCACTGTGACCTTTCACCTGCTCCCATCAGATGCACACTAAGAGCAGAATTACTTCATTAACTTACGGCTTTCTGCATCATTCGGGTGATTCAGTTCCAGGAAGCGATTAGCATTCTTTCATATTTTTAAGAATGAATTTCAGCTATCTCACAAGTTTCAAGTAGACTCTTTATTTAGAAAATAAGGAGTCTATGAATAGGTTTCTCGTCCAGAAACCACACAGCGATAGCAGTAGGCACTCACAAGCAATGTTTTACTGCTAGTTAAAGATAATTAGCTACAGTTTTCACTTATCCTCGTAAAACAGCATCACGAGTATTAAGAAGCTGACAGGTAGAGCGTAGAACCACAGTGCTGACCCAAACGCAGCAGGACAGGCGTTCCCCAAAGCACAGTTTCCCACAACCGGGTCCTCACCAGGTAAAAAGCCCCGCACTGCTGCACGTTTTACACAGCAAGGCAATAAGCAACGCGCCCGGCGCCGGGAAGCGGCCGACCCCGGCTCAGGGATCACCCCTAACGGCTGTCAGCGGCTGCCACTCCGCCCTCAGCTCCGTCTCTGGCTCTGACTCCGGCCCCGGCCCATCAGCACGAAGCAGCGCAGCGCCGTCCCGCCCTGCCCGTACCTGCTCCGCCGCACTGCAGCACCGCCGCCTCGCGCCACGGCCGCCGCCATCTTGCTGGTGCTGCTGCGGCGCCGCGAGCTGCGCTGCGTGCCGAGAGCGAGGGCGGGCTGAGGGACGGGGCGGGGCCGGAGGGGGCGGGGCGGGTGAGTTGTGGGCTGAGGCTGTTCGTGGCGGGCTGTAAGGGGTGCTGTGGGGCTGAGCGAGTGTTGGAGCGTGGTGTGGCAGCGTTGTGACTGTTAGGAGAGCAGTTTACTGAGGAGGGGGCAGTGCTGCTCACCTTGAGCGAGATGTTGAGCTTAGACCGCATGGCGTTGGCTGTCCCTGTGTGATAACACCACAGGGGGGCTGTTGTAAAGATGAGGTGGAGATAAGGTGGGTTCCGCCCTCCTACGTGTGTCCGCAGTTGGATGCGGGGCTACCGCGTTAGCAGCCAGCGGCTAATTGCTGTTTCCTGAGTGCTGGGGAGGTTTCAGAGGTGAATCACTATGAAAGCATTCCTAAAGTGTCCTCACCTCTGCTCCAGGCCGAAATGCTCTCATGACCTGCTGTGTTTGTGATTAATGCTTGGCTGTCCGTTTTCCCAGCCAGGACTCCGTGGAGTCTGCAGAATGTTGCTATTTTCACATCGTAGCAGCAGTATCTGTAAGTAGCTGATTAAGCGTCTTCTACCTTAGGCGTAAGTAGGAAAGTCTGTTAATAACATGGAATAGCAGAGATCCAGCTGTAGCTCTCACGTAAAGTAATAACATGAGCTGGCTCAGCTGTCAGGATGCACATTTTCCTCAGTTAACGTGAGGTAGGGCCAGCAGGAAGCACAGCTGCAGAGGTGGGATTTGATGGCACCAGGTGCGCTGCCCCCAGCACGGCAAAGGCTGCGGCTTTGATGTCTGACTGCGCACTGCAGCAGGGCCAGACCCACAGGCTGCCCCACATCTGAGTCAGGAGTGACTCAAGGTTAAGCTGTAAATGAAGCACACTTGTTTATAGCATGTTTTAATTGGTGTGGACTTAACTGGTTAGTGATCTGGCCTGATGTAAGTTTTTTTTTCCTGGCATTGGAAGTATATATTTACCTATTGTCTTAGAACTATTTCAAAAGAATTAGTTTATTCTAATTTGTTGTAGTGTGATTATTTTTTTCTTATGTTGCCATGTTGCAATGTGTTGTGCTGAGAGATTGCATGCACTCAGTGGGGAATGGGGCACAATTCCCAAAGTGTTCTGAGCTGAGCTAGAACTATGTGGGTGAGCCAAGTCAAAGGGTGGGATAATACCGTGATACATAGAATCATTTGTGTTGGAAGGGGGGTCTTAAAGGTCTTCTAATCCAACTCCTCTGAAATGGATGGGGATATCTATAGTTCTCTTATTAAATGAGAGAATGTAGGACTTTGGACTTGAGAATGTCCAGGAAGCATAGGAATGAGTGAGAGAGGTGAGCTCCTGTGCTCAGACTAATGGGAAATGAGATAACATATCAATAAATGCTGCAGATTTTGTGAAGAAACCTAGGAAACGGCAAAGGTGAGCAGTGGAGTCTGTGTACACAAACCAAAAGAAGGAAATGGGGAATAAGGTCTGTGAGTTGCTCGGATAAGGTATATAGCACAGGAACAGAAATGTGGGAGAAGTGTTGTCAAAGTGCACGAAGCAGAGGAAGTGCTAGGAGGAAAACAAAACTGGGAAAAATACTTTCTTTCTCCAGGACTCGGAGTGATCAAGTCTCTCCTGAAAAGATAAGATCAGTGCGTATTAGCAATACGTATATATTTGTGTTGTTTTTTGTTTTTTGTTTTTTTTTGCATCAGTTCCATTTATACAGTTATGCTTAAATATATACACATACATATTAGCTCCTCTCTTTATGTGGAGAGAGGGAGCAAGCTAATGATGTGAGTCATAGCTGCTTTAGAGTAATTAAGAGGCAATACTTCTCTAGGCTAAATGTTAGGGAGCAGGGAAACAAACCAGTTTGGAATGAGACTGCTGTGCTAGAATGGAATGAAAAGAATCAGGAAAGCTGACAAAGTCAGGATTCTGTTCTAAATTCTTAGGTGGGCATAGGGTTACTTTTTGTTTGACATCATGCAGTAAATAAACTCTCTTACCATGCCAAAAAAAAAAAAAAAAAAAAAAAAAAAAGGGAAAAAAAAAAAAACCCTACTTCAAAAACAGAGGTTTTCGTTTCTTTGTATGTGAGTAAATGCACTGATAAAAATGCACTGATATTTTCCAGCTGTGGGCACTAAATAGGTCACTGTTCCTTTCTTCTCTATGTGCGAAGATGCAGTATCTGACAGAGCTTATGTTTATTTATTGAAAATCTCATTTTCTTTGTTGATGCCCAAACCCTCTTTTCTATCTTCCAGAGAGTTTGGTCATCACTGTGGAATTCCTGGTATGAGAATGCAGAGCGTCAGATAGAGAGTGGATCCTTGCTGAACAACTGTAATCATGAAGGCAGTTCTTATAATTGTCCTAATCATCTTCACTTTGCTGTGTTCAGGTAAGTTTGATGCAGAGAGGGGAAAGAGAAAGGTGAGCTCTGGATGAATTATCAGGATACAAACTCTAATATGTGCTGTGGTTTTGTTTTCTTCTGAGTATAGAATCTGCAGCCAGAACTGTGCCTGTGATTTCCATTAAGATGGTATTTTTTCAGTTTGTTCATGGGCAGATGGTGACCCTGCTGGTCTGAAGGCAGCTAGTTTCTCCACAGTTCTGTGAAGGTTTCCTTTGAGTAGCTGGTGTCCACGCACTCATTAGTGCTGTCAAAATGAATCAGTATATTTTAAGCTGCTCCTCTCAGAAACTACAATGGGTTTCTTTTTGGAATCGCTCTGAATTACCATCAAAACATTTGGAGTGCTAATGTCTGACATCGTGCTCCAAGGAATAAAAGCTTCAGTGTTCTAGTATTCAACTTTGCTATTCCAGGCGTTTTTTTTTAATATTAAGTGGTTGTTAGAAAACCAAATGGTGTTCTGAAGATGACAGTATTCAAGCTGTTGCAGTCTCTTCTTTCTATTCAGTACAGGATTCTGTCAAGTTGTATAACTGCAGGCTGCTTTCATGTATGAGATCCACTTTCTTCTCTCCTGAAATGCATCATATCTTCTTGAAATAGCATATCTTGAAATGCATATGAATATTTTATAGTAGAGGGCAGTTGATGAGAAGAACATAAAATAAATCTGAATAGATCCAAAATGGATAATTACGGAGTATGAAGCAAAAGAGGAAATGTTGTTGGCAAATCTGTGTCCCCTTTGGTTGTAGGCTTACAGTCAGTATAGACAAACCATACCCCCAGCTTCCCCTGGAAAGGGAGGTATCACCTTCACCTCCACTTCTAATTGTATCTTCCTCATTCTTTCTGCTGTGTGAGTTCCTAGCAACTAGTTGTTGGTTGCTCTTTTAAATTGGTTAATCAGCTTTCATTTGGGGAAAGAGCTGACAACTAAGTAGTTCAGTTGTGCTACAAATTTATAGAGCGATCCTGTGCAGGTTCTGTGAGCTCATTCAGAAATGAAGGTAATTTTTATTTGAGTTCTTGCTTGATGTGGTGATCTTGTTGATAATGTTTTTCTGATACACTGTTCAGCGTAGTACGTGATTATTGCTTTTCAATAACAGAATTGTCCTCACTTTCTGTCTCTCACAGTGCATATCTGGAAGATAGCTCTCAGGCACTTGAGAAAATGCTGGGAAGCTTCTTGGGTGCACTGTGGCTAATTGAGGAGCTTTATGTGTACTCTTGGGTGCCTCAAAGTACACTGGTGGACCCTGCAAAGCATCTAGGTCTCACTGAGGAGCTTCTTGGATAGTCTGAGAAGCATCATTGCAGGTGATCTCGGGCACCCAAGGATGCTCTGCGGGACCCTGGGAGATATGTAGGGCACACTGGGAAGCCTCTGGGGTGCCCTGGAGCACACTGAGGAGCCCCTGTATTTACTCTCAGGTGCCCAGGAAAAGATCATGCCATAATAATTGTTGAATCTTGAAAAATCTGTCTGAAAACTAGTTTGTTGCTGCCAGTCAAGAGGAAGCATAGAGACTTAATGGCAGATGTTTGCTCTCTTGTGTGTGGAGCCAAAGTGCTTGGGTGCATCTCTCCTGTGCCTTCATGTGTGTGGATGTCTGTGTGAGCAGAGTCTTATTTATGGAGCTAATTAAAACAAAACAACCTCTTCCTTCCATGGGGCCTTAAACTGAGTTTGGTTTTGCTAAGTCCTACAGTTCTTGACTTTTTTTTTTAATCCCACAGGGAAAAAGTTTCGATGGTGCACCCTCTCTGATCTAGAACAGAGGAAGTGTGCTGAGCTGTCCAAAGCACTGACAGCTGTGCTGCTTGTCACTAACACCGATTCGTTTGCCAGGATTTCTTGCATCAGAGCCCACAATACATATGACTGCATTGATAAAATCAGAGTAAGTTCACAAAGATTTTTAGAACTAACTTAATTTGAACCAAATTCTCTTTTGAAGTAGAAACTGGCTATCAACTCGTGGAGAATGAAATGCTATTGACAGGATGGTATGTCACATAGGAGAAAGTACGTTGGATGTTTCAGAAATAATGCCTCCTACTTGTTTCCACAGAAACTAGAGCAGATAAAAAGAGCACTATAACACTAATTGACAAAGCAAATTCTCTGCTACAAAGCTCTATTTTTCAACATAGTCACCACCATCAGCTATGCATTTTTGCTAGCAGTGAACAGGAGCCTGCATACCACTCTTGTAAAAATCTCAATGGGCATCTGAATGAGGCTTGTCTTTCACATCACCATTGCCACTGTCAGAATGCACCACCCACTGCCTCACTGTGCCCACATCCACTGTTTGGCCTCCATAAGTGTTCAGCAAGAGTCAGTTAATTCAGTCATACACCTTTGCCTCATACACACTTCCATGTCAGGCACCATTTTGTCACGCTGCCCCTCTGCTGCTATCAGTCACTTCTACTGCCATCCTGCCAACATAATGAAATGGGAGGCATTACTTTCAGAGCAGGCCTTGTACAAGGTGGCTTGAGAGATAAGAATTCAAATATGTGAGCCTTCTACTAACCATACTATTTTACCCCAGCTTGCATTTTCCAAGAAATAAATATAAAATTGCATGAAAATAAATGGACAAATCCAAACTAACAAATTAAAGCCAGGTCAGAGCATTTTTCCTTCCTTGTAAGTTTCAATCCTACTCTGACTGGAATTAATATTTTTCTCTTCCCACTTTTCCCCCTTGTTTTTAACTCCTTGTTGATCGTCCCTGGAGTAAAGGATGGAAGTTTTTTTTTCCATGTGAAGATTTTCAGTTTTAATAAAATTATGAATGAGGCCATTTGTAGGATTAGCAAGCAAAACCAAGAAGGACTTTCTTGTTTGTTAAAGGAATTATTTAGTTCATGTTTTCATGATAAATAAAATAGGCTTGTTAATAGACTTAGTTCCATTTTTAGGTGGTTATTATAACCAGGAGAAATCTGAGAAGGTTTTGGGGTTCTGATGGAATAGTAGGAGGAAAAAGAAGCCTTTTTATTCAGGTGGCATTGGAATTGTATTTTTGGAATGGAAAGACCAAAGAAGAGGCAGGAATCAATGTCACTGATAAAGCACAGATACTTATTTGAAAGTAACAGCCTTAATCCTGGTGAAGTGTTAGTAATTAATAGCAGAGATTCAGTTAAAAACAAAGCAAATGCTTGTAAAAGTCTCTGCTCACTTCAAGAGCAGAGTTTCAGCCTGACGAACTGCTCTGTTTCCATTTAAACAAACTTGTTTTGAGGGTTTTGCTGTTGTGGTGTTTGGTTTTTTTTCAAGGTGAATAAAGCAGATGCTGCTTCTCTGGATGCAGGAGATGTTTACTCTGCTGTAAAGCTGTATGGTTTGACCGTTGTGGCAAAGGAGATCTATGAACAGGGTACGTACATAAAGAAGAATGAACTGTGCTTCTGATTTGCCTGGTAAATTGCTGTGCAGGCAAAGTCTCTAAAAGTTGGGGGAAAAAAGGTCTATTGATTCTTAAGTACTTTGTGGGAATATGGAGATGACTAACAACATATACTTTACATTGGTGTGTGTAAAACATATAGTGATGAATAAAATTCCAGTGGTGCTTTTTCTTTCCAGCCTATGGTGCTCTCATCACAATAAACTGTATCCAACCCTGCCCACAGCACTGATACACTGGGGTTCCACATTGCATAGGGAATGAAGAATGTTTTATCCCATCTGTGTTAATTCTTATACCATATTCCTTATTAGTACGATTGTTTATTAATTGTTCTTTAAGAGATCAGTTTCTGTTGTTGATTCGTTCTCTGTTCTTCACAGAAAGAGAAGTATATAAGATGGTGAATGTTACGGTAAGATTCTTTAGCTGAGCAGTCTGTGCACTGACTGATTTGCAAGAGAAAGCCAAGTATATTGTAGGAAATACCTGGGGGGCATGACTCTGAGAAGGAAGCCAAATTAGCAGGTGGGTGTAGGAAGAGACTAATCAGAGGACATTGCGAGAGCACAAGTGAGTTTTGTTTTGACTGAAAAACCATGCAGTCCTAATGGAATCGATACATTTCTGTCACCTGATCCCTAGGTTTTAAGGATAAAACAGAAGTTCTTTCTGTTGGGATACCTCAAACTCTTTGATACAAATGTTCAAAATTCCTGAGAAGCAGCCTTGCCCTTTCATGGTGCTCACTTTCACGATGTAGTCAGTATAGTGTGAAATTCCTGGTATGAATTCTTCAGTTTAATGTGCCTAAATTTTTTTTTTTTTTTTCTTTGCAACATTTAGAGGGGAATTGAACCTGGTGCACAGACAGAAGCTGGGGAGTTGGGCTTTAGTTATTTCTGTTGCATGTTTTGTCCTATCACAGGAAATTGTGTTTTTGCTGTGGCTGTTGCCAAACGAGGAACTTTGGATATCCAGAGGCTACGCGGTGTGCGCAGCTGCCACAATGGAGCCAGATGGACCTCAGGCTGGAATATTCCACTTGGATTTCTCCTTGCAAGGAATGATCTTTCCTGGGATGAGGGACAACCCCTGAGCCAAGGTGCGTGATAGCAACTGTAGCTGTGTCTGCCCTCAGCAAGAGTGAGTGAAACAGGGGCAGAAGTGTTACCAAAACAGGAAAATCTTGGTGTTTTGTATACAGTAGGGAACAAGACTTTGCAATATCAAGCCAGCACAAAGATGGTTTTGAACAAGAAAAATCAGATCACTCTGTTTGCAACAAACATTTCAAATTTGCAATTTAGACAGTGAAGCTGCATTTATTTGCCAAAGAGCAACTTTTTTCTAAAGCAGCATATTGCCTTACTTACAGTCATAATATGTTTGGCCTCTTTCTTCCATCTTTTTGTATTTGACTTTCCCCTCTTTTTTTCCCTGCAGTAATCAGTGAGTATTTCAATGCAAGTTGCATCCCTGGAGTTGGTGTTGCTGCTCCTCAGCTGTGTGCTCTCTGCCAAGGACAAAAGTCATATATCAGAGACAAGAACCACTTCTGTGAGACCAGCAGCAATGAACCGTTCTACGACTCTGATGGAGCCTTCAGGTAAACTGGCTGTTTTGAACTTATACTGAATTCACCTTTGGGGAAAAAGAGCTAGTGAGGAGAGAAAAGGCAGATGACACGTTAATGGATGGCATTTGTCTTCTTGCAGGTGCTTGAAGGATGGAGTTGCAGATGTTGCCTTTTTAGATCACCTGACAATTATGAGAGCCACAGGTAGTCCTAAAAACTCAGATTCCTTTTAACCTTTGTCTGTGCTATTTCCTGCATGGGAGTTTGGGAGATGTGTTTGTATGTTTATTGTCAGTCACTGTAAGCAGTTCAGTGGTATTTCTTGGCTCTCCACACAAGTCAGAGGAAAACAGAAAAGGAGGTTGATAGGATGGGAGCAGACAGGCATTTTAATGCAGGTGATTTCTTTAGGCTAAAGTCTCTGCAGCTGCCAGCTGATTTCCTGACTATTAAGATTCCTTTTAATTTTCAGTGTTTCGTGAATGTCCTGTTATTTCAGAGTCAGAACAACAAGAATATGAACTCTTATGTCCTGATGGAACTACAGCTGAGCTGAGCAAGTACAACACTTGTAACTTGGGCAAGGGGCCTGGCCGTGGCATCATCACCCGCCACAACTTCCAAAAGATCACCAACAAATTTCTTACCATGATCCAAGTGAGTGGATATTGTAAGCTGTATATCTCTGTACACGGGATTTTCTTCTGTATTTGTGTGGAGCTCACCACTCAGTTTGCCTTCTTTTCTCAATAAATTTGTGGTTATTCTGAAGAAAATGTTCAACATGAATTGTTCTGGAGAAAGGTCCTGTACTAGTTTCTGACAGAAAATTTTACTTCTGAGTTGTTCTTCTGTAGAAGAGTGGAAATAAGTTAAGAGGAAGATGTCAGAACACCCAAATTGGAAAATAGATGGTTATTTCCATTCTGCTCTAAAGCTTATATGATAAGAGGCACATGGGTTCAGGCAAGATTCAGCTTTAAGAGGGTGAGGGAAACAATTTATAGCATCTGTTACGTTGATATCCAGGAATTTATGTGGACCTGAACTTGAAATGTATATTACTTAAAGATGTTAAGAAGCCACTCCACATTTAAAATAACACAGCAAAATGAATAATTCCAACCCAGTGAGCTGTGCTATCTTGTGAACTTGGACAAACAGTGGAAGTACAAAATCCCTTCTGTGAGAGGTTTTTCACATGTCCTTGTCAGTGTGCTTATTGGCACGTTCCTTAGCTATGTTCCCTATGCATAACAGTGGCTATGAAGTAATATTCCCAGTACATTCTTCAGTGCATGCTACTCTTCCATCAAGCTGGACAGCTCTCCTTTGCACACAGTGCTTCCCATTGTAAAGCACAAGACATCTTGTACCCAGTTACTGCAGTTATCTGTCACAAACGTTTCCCATTTGGCCAAATTACTTTAGTTGCCCTTATAGGGCAGGAGGCATTGAGCACAGCCCAATGAATTTGGATAACTAAGATGACAGGTAAAATTCTTCAAAAAAGGAAACTGAATCTCAAGCAATATGTTTGTAGGACTGTAACCATCCAGTCACTGTGGTACCTATGGGCTTTGTCACAGTGTGGTGGATACTGGAACCCTGAACACTATGTTACAGGCCATTGCTATGATGGGTGAAGGAGGTGAGGCTGCCTGACACTAAAAGGATGAGATGAATTTTTGCAATTAAAAATGTTGCTTTTGTCCTAGCGTCTCTTTGGTCGAAAAGGAAAGGAAAGAGCCAGATTTGAACTTTTCAATTCATCATCCTTTGGAGGGAAGAACCTTCTCTTTAGAGATGCCACTCAGCACCTGCAACTTCTCGAGGAACAGCTAGAAATTGCATATGTCCTTGGTCTGGATTATGTAGCTCTCCTTAAGGGACTAGGTCATGAAGGTAAGAAGCTTCTGGAGGACTGTAGATGTCCTGTGCTATTCCTCCCTGCCAGACCCAAATGAATAAACTGAAGCATCCACTTAATGAAGAACAGATTGTTGTATGATTGATGTGGTTCCACTGTGCTCCTTCTTTCTAATGCAGGGAGCTCCTTGGACAACAGAGTTGTGCGCTGGTGCTGCATCAGCAATGCTGAGCTTCGCAAATGTGAGGAGTGGGCACTGAGCATCAAATCTGACCCATTAGTCTGTGTCCAAGCAACTTCCATGGCAAGCTGCATTGAAATGATCAAGGTAGGAGAGTCCCTCAGAGAGCATGATAATCTGCACAGCGTGCATGTTCAGCTTAGGCAAGGATAAGTGGAAAAACACTTCTACACTAGAGGGAGCAGTGTAGGAGGAGTGACAGGCAATTTATGCAGGGGAATTTCCAGCCAGTGGAGAAGTACAGCTGCTTGGTTATACAATTAATGCAATTCCTATTTGTGTTATTTTCTGTAATGCTGTTGACAGAGTAGTGAGGCTGATGCAGTCACTCTGGATGCAACCCACGTCTACATTGCAGGGAGGTGTGGATTGGTGCCTGTAGCTGCAGAGTGTTATGGTAAGTTCTTGTGTGCACCATATAAACATAGTTAAATGTTGACACATTGTGATGTTTTGTTATGGAAGCAGGGATCCATACACATATCCAGGCACCCTTCTCAGCTCTTCCATTAACTGGCTGTAGCTTTTGATCTGTTTGTGTATTGTATCTCTTCTATAAAAGAGGTGGAGATACTGACATGGTTCAAGAGGGGATTGCAAGGTTATAAAGTTGGTTGTTTTTTTTTTTTTTTATGCAGTGCTGCCATGCAATGAGAATGACAGCAGTTGCAAGATCCTTAATGGTTGTCTTCTCTCTCCAGGGCAGGTTTGTGCTCCAGCTGATGAGAGCACAGAGGAAATCAGCAAACTTCATCTAAAGCGCAAAGGTAATGAGAGAACTTTGGAAAGGCAAAATATTTCAACTTTCCTGAGAGTGCCTCTTAAGATTTCTGTTGGGATGTATTTGCATGCTCATTTGGGAAAGAAATTGCACTGCATTTTCAGAACTTTCACTACAATGTGTGGCTGCTAGGGTAAGAGCTCTGTGACTAAGCAAAGAATGCAGATGATCCACCACTAACTGAAAATACCATGAGGGGATGAGGGAGGGAAGACTGGGGCTCTGCCTATTTGGAATACTTCATTGCCTTTATATAACTGGTTGCTGTCATTGTTTTGTAGGACTGTCACCTGTTTATGCTGTAGCCCTAGCTAAGAAAAATGCCAAACAGATTAACATCCATAACCTGCGGGGGAGGCGATCATGTCACAGCCACTTGTACAGTCCTGGAGGATGGTTACTTCTTTCCAGATACACAGTGGGACCTCTGGAAAACATTACTGAAAACTGTGATATTGGATCTGGTATGAGTCGCTCTGGGTTATCTGTGAGGAGATTCTTGAAGTCTAAAGCCTAACATTTAGGCTTTAGAAGGAATCTTAGTTTAGGAAGTAAGATTGAAAAGAGTCTGTGAGGGCAGAGTAAAAGAATTTTGGTCTTGCATATCATTGGAGATGTTCATATTTGCTATGATGTGCTCCTGTATAGAGCTCTCTTTTCAGTAGTGGATTTCTCCTAGACTGCATATGATGTTCCTTAGCAAGCAGATGCACCATAAATAATAGTGGTATCTGTGCCTACATGCAAAAGAAAGGATGATCAAAAGACAAGTATCCACTCCTAGAGCTCAATGTGTATGATTCTGTGTTTTGTTCTTTAAAAGTCAGCCAATTTCTCTATCTCTTTCTTGATTAAGTTGTCTAATCGATTAGTTGAAATGCATTTGTTTATGTTCTGGGTGTAAAAAGTTATGGGCTTGGTTTATCTCAAAATATTTTAGGAAGACCAAGTACAGTTGTAATAGAAACTCTTCCTCCCCTTGTTCTTTTCACCCACTGTCTTGCCTCTTGATCCTTCTGTGTTGTGCTTGTGCTCAACTTAGTTTATCTGTGTGGCTACTCCAAAACCTGGAGAATGATGATCTCCTGTTTCTATCTCTCATGTTATAGGAGAAAAAAGTACTGTTCCAATTGTTAATACTTTCAAGATTAGGTATGAATAGAGATGTTGCCAGCTGCTGTATGATCTACATAGTTAACTACATAGTTAACATGATCTACTCTCACACTTCAGCTTGGTTTGCTTTCTTGAGTTGCTTAGTTCTATCATTTTGCCATTTTACTTCACCCAAGAAAGAGTTGATTAGTCGCATGGCCAGCAAGTGCAGTCTCAAAGGTTGTTGAAACAATTATTCCTCTTATCTGAGTATGTGTGATTCTTCATGCCATTTAGACTTCTTTCCATCAGTTACTAAGATGGAATCCAATTCTTCCAACAGAAGAAGATACTTTGCTCTAATCTCACCTGAGTTTTTTCTTCTGCTCAGTTTACCAGAATTACTTTTGGAAGGGCTGCATGCCAGGAGCAGATGGAAACCTGTGCAAAGTGTGCATTGGAGACAGTGAGGTGGAAGGAGCTCGAGTATCCAGCAGATGTGCTGCCAGTCACAATGAACACTACTATGGCAATATGGGAGCACTCAGGTAATACTTCTTTCCAGAGTCAGACACATGGAGCAATAGCCAGGATTGGCTTATTATTTTACTGATGGTTTTCTATGGAAGCTTTTTTGTTAAGCAACTGGCTGTATAAACTTTTGGTAGCATGTATTTTGCTTAGGCTGCAGTTGCTATGATTTGTTCAGATGGTTGGAGAGTTTCATGTAACCTTTTATGGAGCAAGACAATGCTTCCAAACATGTAAGATGTGGAGCATTGGAACAGAACTCATTTAAGAGATGGAAAAATACTTAGAAGATCAGAAAGTAGAGATGATGTAGTAACAAGCACTGTAATAAGCAGTGATTAGACTGGATTATTATAATATATATTTTTAAAAGGAAGAAATAGTTGAAGGTTGTGTAGAAAAGGAACATTAACAGTGAAAGTGCTTTCATAGAATATCTGTAGTTCATTTAGCTGAATTAAATTATCTTTCCTGGCTAGGCACAGATGGGGTTACTTGGATGCTGTGCTGCAGCTTTGACTTGGGAGCTGCTTTAAGAGATAAATGAAATTGTCTTGACAAACACATGAATGGTGCCCACTGACATCTATGCTGACATCACTAACTTGTTCCACACATAATGACCAAATAGCTTCAGATGAAGATATTTTCAGCTACTCCTGTTTTAGCTTCCAATGATTGTCTAAGATTCAGTCATTGTAATGGCTGTCTCTGGTAACTTTTTATTTTCCTCCTATACTAGGTGCTTAGTTGGCAATCCCAGTGGAAGAAGCTTTGGAGATGTAGCTTTTCTGGAACACTCAAACCTACTCTGGAATATAGAGAGTGAGATGCAGATATTTTCTTCTAATTTAACAATGTAAACTGTTCTCATTTTCCACACTGTGACTGTGACCGCTCAGGATCAGTGTGGAATAGGTTTAAATTAAGTCTATGAAATTGTGTTTGAAACCAGAAACGTACAGCAACTTTCCTGCATGTAGATGTTATGGTAAAGCTTTAAATTCAGGTACTGTTCAATTTCAGAGAGGAAAGAGAAAGAATCACTGAGTGATTAATGCGTTTGCTGGGGACAGGAGGGGAAATCATCCTTGGAGACTACACTAGTTTTTGGAAAGCTCAAAACTATAAAAATTGATTTTTCCCCCTGCACCTTCTCACACAGGCATGTACAGAGCATGTACCCACTGTTTGTATCAGTCTAAAGAATGAAAAGAACAGAGACACTGTGGGCTACTTGTCCTCAGAGGTGTTCTATAGCTTCACCATGACAACTTTTTGTTGTTTCATAGGTACTTTCTGGAATAAATGGTCCAGGTAGGTAGTTTAGTAGGTAAAAATACTGCAAAGTATTTCATTGCTGCAGTGAGAAATGAGTAACTTCTTCCAGGAAACTGAAGTTTGCAGGAGTGTAGCTGTTGAATTTTGTTGGTGGAAATGGTTTCAGTTACAGGAGCTTAAATCCTCTCAATCTCTTAAACTACTTCTACTGGTCTAAGAGCTAAAATGTACTACTCATAGAGGGCACTCCCACTTTGTTCAGCCTGATAAAATACACTGAAATTCAACTCGGTCAATTTCAGTAGCAGAAGAAAACTTTATGAAAGAGAAATATCTGTAAAATCAAGCAGGCATATAAGAACCTGGAAACCCACAGGAATTCATGCAGCAGTGAGCAGTTTATTTGAGGAAGCACAGACAAGGAGTATGAATTTCTTTGTATTCAGGAAGTGATCAGTGAAGATGAGACATAAGCTGTTTGTATGCTTTAATGTTGCTCTGCACCTATCTTCTAAAAACTAGCTTCAGCTCATTAACTTGGTTCCTCAGAGAAAACACCCAACTATTCCTTTTGCATTCTTAATAGATGAATATACAGCATGTGTATTCACTCAACTCCTTCCTCTCTGTTTTCCTCACTGCATGAGATTCACCTCGTCTTCTGCATTTGTTTTTTCAAAAGGATTTTCCTTCACTTCATCTTCTTTTCAGATCTGGAAAGCTCTGGTTGGGCAAAAGGTTATACAGCTGTTGACTTTGAACTCTTGTGTCCGGATGGAACGCGTGCTGCAGTCACCGAATGGGCTGGCTGCAACCTTGGTCCCGTTCCTCCCAGCACAGTCATGACTCGACCAGTCACTGTCACTAAAATCTATGACTTCCTAATGAAATCTCAGGTAAGGTAGATAATGGGGGGAAAAAGTTAATATGTTAAGACTTCTTATATACAATTCTGGAAACCTTTTCGTTATCAAGAGCTTTGTATGCTAAATGTATAGAGTGCCTTCAGATCTGATGTGACAGAATTAAGAATGTGTGTAGGAGATTGGAGAGTTCAAATAATGATTTTTCTCAAAGGCCATCAGTAGCCATCACACTCCTTCTGAGAAAAAAGCCACTCCAAAGTCATATCTTTTTTTGTATGACTGTACTGAATGAAAGTAGATCTGTTTTTTGGTTTGTTTTTTTTTTTTCCTGCTATTATGAAGCTGATGGTCACCAACATAACCTTGGTATTTATAGTCCCAACTGTGGAACCTCTTTTCTGTTTAGGAATTTCTGGAGACCAAGATGGATTCTGAATTCCGTCTCTTCCAGTCACAAAAATATGGTGAGAGTGATCTGCTTTTCAAAGATACCACTCAGTACCTTGTTCCTGCAACTCACATGAGCTATCAGGAAATCCTTGGAGAACCTTTCTTTCAGCTGGCAGAATCAGTGTTTAATTGTACACCTGCAGGTAAAGTCAAATTCTTCATTCCGAGTTAGAGAAAAATGCAAAGCAGTAGGAAGTTTTCTGTGCACAGACACGGCCCTGTGCTTTACATTGACTTTAGAGGTGATTTCTACACAACCTTGTTAATGGAGTATAACATTTGGAGTGTGTTTAGGCCTCTTGCAACTGCTATCTGTAAGCACTGAAACCAGGGGTCTATGGGAGCGATATAACCAATATGTGTCAGAGCAAGTAAGAAGTTATTGAAGTGGAATTGTTTTCCTTCCACTCAGAAAGTTTTTTTCCTATCCCAAAGATCTGAGTATGTCAGGCTTGGGAAAAATATTCAAACTCTTATATTCAACCTCAGAATAAGTTTAAAATTCCATTTTTAGAAAGGATGCACTAAAAATTACAGCAAAGAACTCAAGTTAAAAATCTTTTTGTATTTATAGGACAGCTTTCTCATTATTATCTACTGAAAGCTATATGAAATTTATATTTAGTTCTCACTGGAACTGAAATGAAACGGCTTATGAGTCAGGTCCGAGTTGCTAGGGGACCTAAAAATCTGTGTTGAAGTAAAAGCAGATTGCACAATGTTTAGATGCCTGAGAGTTTACTACTTGTTAAAAAACTGAAATTCAAAGAGGGAATTTCACCTCTGTTCAGTTTTAGTGAACGGTAGCTAGAGAATTTGTAACTGTCAATGCTGATGGAGTCTTTAAGGATGTATTCTCTTACTGGTTTGTAGGCATCTTAGACTTTTGCAAGCAGGATATCTGTGCCTCCTCATCGGTCTGACAGCTGCTATAAAGGCTTTGCAAGGCATGAGCTTTCACCAATGCTGAAAACAAAGAACTAGACTAGTCCTGCCTATCCAGAGCAATCTGCAAGGAAACTGGCACCTCTGGACACATATGCTGGTTATTCTTTTGTCATAACCTTTGTTTTCTTTAGAAAGTAGATTTTATGTTTATGATCATGTAATACTACTGCTATGTCATCCCTTTCTTGTTTGAAGCACGGAATTGTGTGCAACAGCTTTCACCAGTCCTCATAACCCACAGCACAGAACTAGGATCAGCAGTTCTGGTTGCCTACTATGGAGGATTCAGCATTTTGGGGGACTAGCAGGGTCAGTGCAGTGGATTAAAGAATGGACTGCCACGAGTGGCGCAGGTTAGTGGGTAGCAGTTCACCTTGCTTTACCTGTTTTATCTTCTAAAATTTGTTTCCATGCAAAAAGTGCAACTGATATTTTGGTGGCTGCAGAATTATCTTCCTGTATTGCAATTGCAGTCCATGTTTGAACACACACACACACACACACACACACACGTATGATAGATGGTTTATGTAATCACTGTCAGAAGTCTCTTCTGCTTTTAACTGGCAATAACACATTTCCTTTTTTTAATCAAGGATTTATACTGGTAAATCAAAATCTTTTTCTCTCAAATTCATGTTGTAAGACATGAAGTAACAAGCGGACCTGGATTCTTGCAGCCTTAACTTGAAGGGAAGCAATGGATATATGAGGGCTGCTCCAAAAGTAATGCCTTCTATTTTATTGTGTTGGCCCATGATGTTAGGTTTGGATGTTGGTGGTACAGCAGTAGAGGCTGAACCTTCCCACAATTATTGTTACATCCTATTGCTGTGTGACAGATGGCAGCAGAGAAGGATTCTTGACAGAATGGCGTCTGATATGATACAAAGGTGTATAATTGAATTCCTTCATGTGGAAAAAAATGGCACCCTTGACATTCATTAATGCTTGCTGAATGTTTATAGAGACTGCACAGTGGCTGTGAGCACAGGGAGGGACGGGTGGTGTGTTTCAGCAGTGGCAACAGTGGGTCAACTCCACTGGTGTATGTTTTTGCAAGTGTGGCATGCAGGTTCTCGTTCATTGCTGACAAAAACACACAGCTAAAAGTGGTGACTGTGTTGAAAAACTGTTTCATAGCTGAGAATTTGTTCTATCAGATAGTGTGATTGTAGCTGTTATTTCCATGGAAATAGAAAGGAGGCATTACTTCAAAGCAATTCCCATTCTTCTCAGAAACACAAATCATTACTTTATAGTAACTACAATGACACTTCTAACGTCAAAATACAAATTTTTAATTAAACTGAATTTTTTTTTTTTTTTTTCTTTCTTCCACACAGAAACTGTCTGAATGTGATATCAAGTCTTATCATGCACTGTGTTGAAATCATAGTTTTGTTTTGCCTGTTAGGGGAGGACTTTGTGTGGATGACTACTCATTTCATTTTCCAATGAGTGTTATAACCTACCCCCACGCTGCCTGACCAGGCAAATTGAACTTAATTAAAATAAATACAACAGCACAAAGACCAAAACAGCCAGCTTATACCCAAATGTCACAGTCTTGCTCTATAAATACAGTTGCATTAACCACTGCTATCAATAAGAGAAATGCCATAAGTGAAGACTGGCCAGCTGCACTAGAGAAAGTAAATCTACCTCCCCTACAGAGCAAGGGAAAAACCCCACAAAACAATAAAACCCCTAAATCAAGCAAAACTAGCCAGTAAGAGCTCAAAAATACTCAGTTGTAAAATACAGTGCTAGAGTGACCTGTTTTTAAGCAGCTTATTTCATGCCTAGGTTGCCTTTCCTTTAATTTACGTTAGCCTTTTTCATTTCCCTTTTTTGCTTCCTAAGAAAAAATAAATTGCACTTTGAGCAGCACAGAGGGTTATGGATTCAGTCCATCACAGTTGAGGCTGGTCTCTAACTCATTTGTCCCACACTTGTCATTAACTAAGCAAATAGCAGAAAGCAGATGCAAATCCAAAGCCGTGTACCTTTAAGAAAGAAAGGAGAGAAATAAAATGTAGACAAGTCGCAGTATGGTAGCAGAACAAAACCTTCACGTGTGGCATCACAGCCGGGAAGCTGTAGCTCTGATGAAGTGGAGAAAGAGCAGGGTCTATTCGAGGTCTTTGGAGCGCTCCTTTCCTTTCTTTACTGGAGCTTACATGCCACCTGCAGGACTCGCCTAACATTGCACTTCAATCACAGGAACAGCTCTGCCAAGAGCAAGAATGCTGCTGAATATGTAGTACACTGAAACCTGGGTTATAGGCATGACTTAATGGGCTGTGAGGGAGGGGAATTACTTTCTGTTACAGCTCTTACAAAAGCTTGTGGAGCCCTGTTTGATGTTCCCATGCTTCAACTTTGAGTTAGAAGCAGGGGTTTGATTTCTTTCACAGATTGCATTAGATGTGAACCGTGGTGCTGCTCCAGCTTTGAAATAGTTGGTTCCAAACCTAGGGGGAATGGTCTGTGCTGTCTCGATGTTAGTATTATGAAGAGTAGTTTGGTAGTTCAGTGTGCTTTATAGAGCACAGGTCCATCTCTGTTCCTTTTAAAGTATGGCTATAGAAAAATCAACACTGGAATTGCTGCTGCATACCTCACGAACAGCCCACCACTTAATTGCTGTCAGTCTCTTGGGAGATTGGACCTTTTTCCCCACAGCTGTAGGACAGATGTATTGTGTGCATTTACTAATACAAGCCTGAAGAAGGCTTAAAAACAAACAAAAACAACAGAAAGGGTCTCAGAAAAATTTATTTCCATAAATTAAAAACACACAAAAGAAACAGTAAAATTTTAAATTCACACAAAGTTGAACAAATAAAATGCCAAGAGCTTGATGGAGGCTAATGGCACAGGCGTACAAATTCTCACTGAGCTATTTGTTGACATGATAGCACTGTATAGACATTTAATCCACAGTTAGCATCCATATCCTAGAAAAGCACCTGGAACACAATATGCCAAAGGCCCGAATCGTATGAAATACAATAAATGAGAACTGCTTGCAGAAGATCATATCCAGCAAACATCAGAACTCAAATGTATGCAGCTACAAGGCCAGGCAGGCAAACTTCCTAATGTACATTAAGTAGTCTTAGCTGCTCCAGTTGCAGCATGATGAAAATAAGATTTTGTTTTTAAGAAAAAAACCCTAACCCTCATAATCAGCAAATTTAGTAAAAAGAGCTGCCTGTCTCTGAAAAACAACTGCTATGTGATGGTGCACACCAAAAGCTTTGCGTTTCTTCTCAAGCTGCTCTAGACATCATTCTGTGAGCCATATCTATCAATACCTTTCCATGATGTTACAAGAAAAAGAAATTACTGGAGTAGGCTCTATGAAAAGAGAGTTGTACACATTCTTCCGCTAGGGAAGTATTTTAGACTCCCAAACATTCTCTCTACTTTTTTCCTTCAATAACCTGAGACAGAAGCAGCCCAGAGTGGCAGTTACCTACCTTTGCACCATCATCACTCCCAGTGTACAAAGAACAGCCACAAGGAACGAGGTTGTTCCATGAGTGTTGTAAATAGGGACAGAGGTGGGAGAGGGAAAAAAGTGCACACGCATGACTGACATCTGTTCCTGAGGAGGATGGGGGGAGGAAGAAAAAAAAATGCTTTGTCTCAATTAGCTTACGACTATCATACAAATATGAAACCAAATCAGAATAATTCACAGACCCTAAGGTCTGAGACAACCTAGGCAACTGCTACATCATCTTCTTACTCCTCCAATTATTGTAAATGAAAGGGGATCAAGTGTTTTCTTTCTTATGCCCCCTCTGCTGTAACTATTAAAAAGTTAAGAAGTGTTGTTTCAAAGCAATTAATTAGATACAAGACAGAGCAAGGAAGCAGACAAAAAAAAAAAAAACCCAACAACACAAAAAGTTCCATATTTTGAAGCGCATCAGAAGCTCAACTTTGCTTGGACCCAACTCCCTCCCTCTCACCCTGTTTTCTTCAAAGCCCCAATGAGGTTACAGCTCAGTTCTGTCACAACAGTAAAAGCCTCCCATTTTAACAGAAGGTTAATTAACACTGTGTCACAATTCCATTCTACAGCATAAAACCATAAAAATATATCTATGTGTGTATATATATCACTCTTGCAACAGCTTCCATCCAGTCAATATTTGGGCAATAAGCCAACATAGAGACAGTTTCAAATATTTTTTGAAAGGTAGCTGACCTTTATTTTTTTATTTTTTAGGGATTTCTATAAAAATAAGATCAATTAAAATGTTCCCCAGCAGCTCAATTAGGTTAACCAGACCTTGCTGCTGAAACAGCGTGTCAGTATGTTTGAAGTTTATCTACCTTATTTTATCCTCAAAATCCAAATGACCACTACTCTAAGTCTGTACTCTCTCTTTTCCTGAGTCTTCCTGATTAATTAGCCTCCAAAACAAGAATGTAAACTGTCATTAATCCCAGCAGATAGGCTGAGAGCAGAACAAACCCAGAATACATTTATGTCAGGATTCAGGCACAGAGAATGTAATAATTCTTCTTCCATTTCTCCACTTTCCAAACTCTGGAATTCAACAGATTGCTTGTTAATTCTGAGTTTTCTGTTAGGCCAGTAACAGAAGTGGTAGAGCAGCAGAAGACAGTGATGGGATTTTCAGTTCTTCATTTACTGGGACTTAATCAAAATACTTGCCCACTAGATAGCTGCTTATTCTGAATGTGAATATAAACTTTGTTATATGGATAGGTAACTAAGAAAGTGCAAGTTTTAAGAGACAAATGAAGGAATAAACTGGTTAAATTTGAACATCCCAACAAAGACAGCTTCACATGAATAACTTCTATAGGCACTAAAGGACAGAAATTACCTGTACTGCAGCTAGCATTCATTCTGAATTACTCTTCAAGTAAGTTTAACAGAAGTTATCCCAGAAGCAACTGCTCTTCTCTTAAAAGTTATGGCTGAGAAATTGCCCAGTGCTGCATCATCTAATGACAAATGGCCTCACTTAATGAAAAATAAATGTTTTTCACATGCTAGGAGGCTCTTTGTACAACACTAGCTGTTGCATACAACAGTGCTGTACATAGAATATCTGATTGGGAGCTATCTGAACTGCAAACCTAAAACGGGTGTTCAAATCAAGCTGACTGTATTTTCTGAAATGAAAATCGCTTTGAAATAAGTCTCAAAGGATTTGCTGGTGCTTCTTGGATGAAGCAGTTCAGCTCAGCTAATAAAAACTCTACTTGCATACCCAGTGGTTTAATGTACTCCTGGGATTTGCCTCTGGAGAAGGGGTATAAAGTATCAGCCAATTTGGTAAAAAAAGTCACTGTTTAGGAAGAAATAGCAGTGGGCATCATCTTTTCTGAAAGTATTACTTATTCTTTTGTTTTGTAATCTCAGTTGTGTTAAAAGAGGTCCTCATGCTGCAAATAAAACAAGGATACAAAGTGCAAGTTCATTAAAGTCTAGTTATGTGGAGCTTCTGCTGCCTGAAGCCAGGAAGGGCACAGAAATTCATAAGGAACCTTCTAAATAAACAGAAGGAAGAAACAATTGAAAGTAAGATAGGAATGCTATTTTTAATTATTAAAAATTTAGTGGTATTATCAAGAATATGTTGGCTAAAATGTATCTTTACCAAACACCACATACTCTTATGTCATATTGTTCAAAAAGCCATTACAGTAGTAACAGCAGATTCAATGTGCAAAGATTTTGGAGTACAGAGTCCCAGCATCATGGAAGGTGTGCTACTTCCTCCCTGATACTCCTACTCTACCCTTAAAAGGTCTTGAAACATAACTAAATGTTAGCCATAACTTCCAGGGGTTGGGGAAGGAATGCTAAGTCACACGTGACCCTAAGAGAATCCCTCCAGTAGCAAAAAAAGAAAAAAAAAAAAAGAAAAACATTAAATAGCACCTTAGAGGGTCACAGCCATTACTTGATCGTCATATATTACAAGAGAGTGGTAGAGTAAGGTAAGAAATCAGTAGATTTCTCCCAAAAGGACTACAATTCATACTGAAGTAGCTCACTGGACCATTTTCAGCTCATGGCTCCCCCCAGTGCTAGAAGACAACAACTGCTCATCCTGCTTTGCAAAAAATTCTTCAAGGTCCATTAGCTTCTGACTCAGAAGGGCATCTAACTCTGCACTTTGTGGTGCAGCTTTTTTTGCTCGAGTGAAACTTCCCACTGCTTTGATTTTGCCCCGTGCCTTTCTCTTCCGAGGAACAGTGAAGTCCTGAAACTCCAGAATCCGCTTTCTCTTCTGCTGACTGACAGAAATCAAGTGTCCATTCTTTTCCTTGGGCTCTTCAAAGATTGTTTCCAAGCTCCTGACAGAAGCAGAAGACAGAGCTGATGAATACTCAAGAAGTCCCCTTACAAGGACAGGGAGACCAATGATTTCATAACCCAAGCAAACACTCCTACTTTTTACATTTTTAGAGCCCATTCATATATATATTCTCATGTATGTTTACAGTTTGCACTTCCAGAAACTGCACATTTATACTGCTAGCTAAATAATGTTATTGGTGCATACACATGTGGTTTGAATCTCTTTGTATTTCAGTTCAAAAGCACAATTACAGAGAAATTTGATTTTATAGAAGAAAGTACCAGTCTTGATAGTCATGATATACTTGATAACAGACAGTTACTCTGGTGACTTAAAGAATATTCAGTTGCCCTCAGATTCTGAACAGGTAAGTATGTGGACGGAGACTAGATTGAATGGATAGATAAAAATATACATCTATACTTGGATAACTGCAAATTCTTAGTTTGTATTCTTTTTCACTGTTTACTGTATGAATTCTGTAAGATACTGATTTTGCACTATCTTTCCATATTGCTTTGAACTCGAGCAGTTTTTCAAATCCAACTCCCTCTTAGATTTCAGAACTCTTCAGTCTGCTCCCTCTCTCTGCCTAAGTAATGTACATTTATCTCAGTGGTGTTCTCGTTAGGAAGCAACAAACCTGGCTGGAGGAGGGGACTTGTAGTTCTTGTTTGTGTAGATTTCTTCTAGACTAAATTCTTTCTTCTTAAGCCTGGAAAAGTAATGAACAAAATCAAGAAAGAACAATTTCAAAAGTGTCTTCTAACACCACAGTGATTTATTAGAATCACTAATTTGTACTGTTTGTCTTCTGTGCTTCAATGCTAACTAATTATCCTTCAGCTTAAAACACCCAATTAAAATAACTGGGGATGGAGAAGAATGAATAAATGAGTCTGAAGTACCTCATTTCAGGTGGCATTTTAAAAACATCTGTGTCAAAACTGGTCTTGCCTGCACAGACCAATGCTCTTTCTAGCACACTGTGATGTTTTGAGATAATGATGCCCAAAGGAAAGGGAAATCCATTCACAGGTCACTTTTTTTTTTTTTTTGTGGAAGTGAAGAAAACACAGTTTAGCAGATTATAACATTTCCTCTCTTCAGACTGATTTTAAAACTTAATTTTCACACTTAATTATCAAGTCTCTACGTGAAGAAATGCAGACCTTCACAAAATAACCAAAGAAGGTCCATTTAAATGGTATGGCTCACCTTTTTGGTTTGGGTAGTCCCATAGGAGTAAGGTTATGATCTAGCCTAGGAACAGTTTTCCTGATTCGGATCTGTGAGACTTTCTTTGGCCTCTCTTCTGGTTCAGTCTTAGGGGAAAAAAAGAAAGAAAAAAAGAAAAAAAAAGCAGTTAAGATGAAGGAAGTAATTACCATGGCAGTTACCCAAATTCCCCACTCATCTTTGTTTTTTCCACACTATTTCTGCTTAAAAAAAAAAAAAGGAAAAGAAGAAAAAAGAAACAAAGAGCACAGACTAGGATTAGAAGCCTTGTCTTTTAACATTTAATAGGTAACATTCACCAGCAGATATCTGAGATACCTAAAATCTCAAATGAACTCACTTTTTTCAGCTCTGTGTCATCTTGGGATCTAAAACAGTCTGGAGTGGAACTATCTGCTGCATCAGGGGCATGGACCTGAAGTTCAGGTTCTGGAAGCATAGGGGGCAATGCTTCCGAAAGCATGCAAGACTTTGGTAGTGGAAGAGGGAATGGAGGTTCCAGACTGTAAAAAATAGGAAGAAGAGGACATAAGTAGATCAAGACCCAGTTTATGTTGCAACTGCATTCCATGCTCTTGTCCCTAAATTGCAGTATGGGCACATAAAACAACATGGTTCATAGAAACCGCGTAAGTGAACACTTCCTCCTCTGTGTGCCTACAACCAAAAGCTGCTGCAGCTGACATTGATACTGGAATAAACTAAATTGCCAGTATTTTGAATATCTGATTTTACCATTATTTTTCTTTCCATATGGTTTATAGCTCTAGTTAGTAATTACTGATAGAAAACAATTAATTTTCCTGCTCTGCCAGCAAATTTGTCACAGGTATTAATTTAGTACTTTTTGTTCACAGATAAATTTAAGAGCTTTTACATTCCAACACTGAAAAAGAGTAGAAGAAAGTATCAGCACCTTATTTCCACTTCCTCAAGCAAAAAGAGCATATTTATCCAAGTAAGAAAACTAAGTTCTGCAGTTTTGCATACATATTTCATAGTAAGATGCTGCCTGAAAGCAGCAGCATTGTTCTGTGCAGTGATCTACTTGGTGTTTGTGTGAATGCTCCTGTGCATCCCCCAAATATCCAATCACTGTGTTTCTCCAGAACTTTAATCAGAAAGCTATTACTGAAATGAACTGTCAAAAACTGAAACACAGAACAATAACAGCATCTCCTCCTAAGAAAGCTTATGATCCAGCCACTCTGAATAAATATCACAGTTCTAGATACTCACCATATCTCATGACCTGCAGTCTGTAGTGCTTCCATACCCTGTACAGGTAAGTGTGGTAATATAGCATAGCTGGTTCAACAGAAAAAAAAAACAAAAACAAAGTGAAGTTAGACCTACATTGTTAAAAAAGATAAGGGAAAAGATTCTTAATATTATCTGAACTGTAAGACAAAAAATGCTAGTGTTGGGAATGGGAAGGGTAAGAAGTACTAGAATCATACAAGAGCAAGCCACATCTGTCATTTAGCCCACTAATAACTACATTTCACTGATAGCTTGGTAGGGAAATAGTTCTACTTCTGCTTATTATTGTACTGGTAAGAAAAGGAAAAGAGTACAGAGAGAAGGAGACAAATAATTACAATTTTTGAGCTAATGCTTGAACTGCTGCTATGCAAGTCTAAATTCCTTATTTAAAGAAGAACTTTTAAAGTGAAACAAAAATCATGGATAATTTTTGTACTGAATAAAAAAGTAAATGGTGGAACAGCAGAAAATGCAAGGAAGGATTTTCATTAAATTGTCTCTCTACTCCCACAGTCTCACTGGAATACACTTAATCGGAACAACCACAGGCCCTTCTATAAGGTTTGGTCATTTCTGTGGAGTAAAAAAATAAAAAAATTAAAAAAAAAATAATCAGCACATCAGCTTTAGGTCCTTTAACATTAAACTTTACTTTGTGTCCACACTATTAAAAGCAATTTAAAAAAGGAGTGAACTGGAACAGCTTTTATTACATCAAACAGCAAATCTTGTATTTGCTGCTCCTCCAACCTAGCAGCTGAACGTACTGAATGTCCTGACGTAAAGATATTACAGCCAGACTGGAATGCTACAGAATGAAAAATAATCAGCTGCACTGAAAATGCTTTTATGCTGCACCAAATTCACTTTCTTGTATTTTTGTATTTATATGCCAGAATTTCTTACATTTATATTTTCTGTATTTATTTCTACGTAATCATATAGATTTTGAGTAGACACAAATTTAGGAGAGATTTACTGAATTATCCTTTTGCCACTGCTTCTGTTACTATGTTTAGAAGAATCATCAGTTGATGAGAACAAGCTATCAATTTCCAGCAAAACAGAATCTAAAATGGTGTAATATGACGACACCAAGCTGAGTGGTGCGGTTGATACGGTGGAAGGAAGGGATGCCATTCAGAGGGACCTCGACAGGCTGGAGGGCTGGGCTCGGGTGAACCTAATGAGGTTCAACACGGCAAAGTGCAAGGTTTTGCATTTGGGCCGGAAGAACCCCAGGCACCCGTACAGGCTGGGAGGAGTGGTCCTTGAGAGCAGCTCGGCAGAGAAGGACCTGGGGGTCCTGATGGACGAGAGACTGAACATGAGCCAGCAGTGCGCTCTGGCAGCTCGAAAGGCAAATGGGATCCTGGGCTCCATCAGGAGAGGGGTGGTCAGCAGGGACAGGGAGGTGATCGTCCCTCTCTACTCGGCTCTTGTGAGGCCCCATCTGGAGTACTGTGTCCAGGTGTGGAGCCCTCAGTACAAGAAAGACATTGAGATTTTGGAAAGGGTCCAGAGGAGGGCGACTAAGATGATCAGGGGGCTGGAGCACCTCCCCTATGAGGACAGGCTGAGGGAGTTGGGCTTGTTCAGCCTGGAGAAGAGAAGGCTGCGGGGTGACCTCATTGCAGCCTATCAATACCTGAAGGGAACCTACACCCACGAGGGGAGTAAACTCTTCAAAAGGGCTGACAACAGCAGGACTAGGGGAAATGGATCCAAGTTGAAGGAGGGAAGATTTAGGTTGGATGTTAGGGGGAAGTTCTATACAAGGAGAGTGGTTAGGCCCTGGAACGGGCTGCCCAGGGAGGTTGTGGATGCCCCGTCCTTGGATGTGTTTAAGGCCAGGTTGGACGGGGTCCTGGGCAACCTGATCTGAATGTGTGTGTTTGGTGGCCCTGCTAGGCAGGGGGGTTGGAACTACATGATCCTTGAGGTCCCTTCCAACCCGGGTGATTCTGTGATATTTAAAGGTTTTTTTTTTCTTTCAATTATTTTATATCCAAATTCATAATTATATTTTTTGTGCAATTATTTTAGAAATAGAATTCATTTTCTACACGTCATTACAATTCTGGAAACATTCTTTCAGACTTATTGCCTTAAATTCACTCCAATAATTTAACATTAAAGAACGCCCAAATGGGCCAGAAGCATTAAGTGCGCCCAGACAGATACAGCAATTCCTTTCGTATATCTTAAGAAGAAAAAACAAACTGAGCTTTATGCTACTTCAACTTTGGGCATTTTTTACATAGAGCGATCAGATTTGATTTGTCTTCTCTTCTTTAGGAAAAAGTAATTCATAGCAAAACAGCCGGTTCTCAATTTAGCCTTTATGACAAGGAGTTCAATCCTCCCACATTTTCAGTTAACTGGTTGTGCTCTAACAAACTGTGTCTTATTTTAAGCTAAGTGCTCAAACTGTAGTGCTTACTGGTGCGTTACTTCCAAAGCACTAATTTATACATTAGAAAATTCAGCCTGAAATATTGCCTCGTGGGGCAAAAAAGAAACCAGGTCTTATAGAATATGCTGCGAAGTTGTCTCTATCACTATTCAAATTCTATCTTTTAGTGCAAAGAACTCGCAAAATTGAGCAGTTATTTCATATTCTCACTCAAACCTTTCTAGTAGACGTGAGAATTTATACTAGCAAGTAATAAACTTATAGGTATTTTCTCCACTTACACAAAGTAAAATGTAGCACTAATTATATGTAAGTCAAATTCAGACTGCCGCATTAAATGGAAGACTTAATGAAACAAGATTTATGAGCTTACAGTCTGTTCCAGGAATCTCAAGACTGCAAGACTGGGGACTAAACTGTCCTGTGTCTCAGGTAGCAGTAACTGAGATGTAACAGGTGAAAAGTTTGCACAAGAGCTTGCAAAAATCTCATACCACCACTAGGAACCTCTTCTTTTATTCTGTTTCTCAGCAAAAAGATTTCAAATGCAGGTAGGAAAATGAAGTGAAATATGCAAAGTAGACATCAGTGCTCTTCCCACTTGAGAAGGACAGACATAGCAAAATTCCTTACCAGCCTGAAATGGAACTAGGGTTGCATGTGCCAACAATTCAGTACATCTGGCACACACAGTCAAAAGGCACAGTACACATAAAGAGCTTTCAATTAGCACAGAATAGTCATGGAATGCAACTATAGATTTAACTGAATTCCCTCCCCGCCCCAATTAGGATTCTTCCTAATCTGATATTGAATATTTTACAGTGGTTCAAGTGAAACTTGAACTTTTTCAGACCTCTGAAAAAAACTCTCCTACCTCAGAAATCCAGTTGTTCTGCAGTCACTCTGAATAGACCTAATGAAGTAGCTCACCTTTCTGCATTATATATTCTGATGCATGGTGTGTTTATTTTGCATGGGAGAAGAAAATAGAGTTAGCCATTCTGCCAAAAGAGGACAGCATTAAAGAAGCGAAGGCAAATATATTTAAATTCAGCTAACAGACTGTTCTGTAGGTAAGAATCTTCCACAATAAGCCATTTTTGGAGCAGAACACCTAGATTTGAAATGGAGGAAACTGATCCTGCAACACAAGCTTTTATCACCCTCACTTCCCCAAAAAGAAGCAAGAGCATACCCTACGTATATTTATTCTCAGAAATAAGTTGATGAGTTTTACCTGTTCTCGATGCCCACACTTGGCTGCCACTTGCAGTGACTGGAATGAAGAGGAGTGATTTCGGAGGGACAGGCAGAAGGACCATGCTGACTCCACATGGATAGTGCCCTGCCCAAGGAGTACGGCAGGGAAGAGACCAGGTCATCTGATACATTAGATCCCCCTTTCAAACCCTGGGTAAATTGGGATATAAATAGTCTCTGGATGGTAGGAATATGACTGGTTAAGTTTCTTCTTCTTGTCCAAATCCTGTAACATCCAGGTGAAGAAAGTGCTAACACTGTATGAAGGCCAAGCATGGAGCAACTTCCTGTTCTTTCAGCTATGGCATTTCTTCCATGGTCAGGATGAAGCGCAACAACCCCTGGGGTTGTTACAGAGGGAGGGGAATGCAGCTTGTGATCTTGACTGGAATCTTCTTTGATTGCTGCTGCACCTGAACAGCTCTGAGAAAGGAGGAAAGTCCACGTGGAAGGTGGTGCAGGCATTTCTTCCAAAACTAGTTCATGATGTACAGAATGCTGAGATGTAGTCCATGTGAGGTCTGTCACAGGACTGGAGTCCAATTTTATGTGAAAAGAAATAGGGAACACTGGGGTATCCAAGAAAGAAGACGGAGAATTGTTGCTCGAATCTAAAGAAGGTATTTTGGTAGATCTCCTTGAATAAAGTGCCAAAGATTGAAAGCTGAACATCTTGGTACACCAACTGTCAGCCCAGCGTGAGTGTAAGTTCCTGTTAATGCAAGAGAAAGCTTCCAATAGATTTTTAGATCTACGCTGGCTGTGCCTTGCAGCCGCTGGAAGAATTTCAGAAGAATACGGCAGGGATTCCAAGCTATGGATGCTTGTGGCAGGTACCAGTAATTTGCTGGCTAATGCAGACAGCTTGCTCAGCAATGCTGGTTCTTTGGTACATTTTCTGAATTTCAAGCTGCTCAGCAAACTGCACCTCTTGGCTTTCTGCCTCGGCATATGGACAAATCTCACGGCTATTTCCTTCTTCACTGTTGGTGATTTAGAGGCAAAGTACAAAGATTTGAGGACTGTGTTTTCCTGTTTAGGGGGCATTTCTGAAGGAGGCTCCAAAACAGTTGAACTTTTAGATTTTTTTATTTTTCTTACAGTTTCTAGTTGATATGACGCGGGAACTTTTTTGCATGTTCTTCCAGGCTGTATTTTCAATGGGAGAGGTCCTCTTAGTTTATTTCTAGTTCTAAAGGCACCAAGAATTCCATTACAACCTGCCTTAAGGTTCAGGTTTTCCATTTCTGAATCCTGAGTCTTTAAAAAACATGAACTAATAGTATCAGTGGTAATCTTTGGCCTTTTGATTTCTTGTAAAGTGCTACACAGTTTATTTTCACTGCTTCTCACAGCAAAAGCTTCCTTTGAAGGACTTTCAAACTTTGTATTTCTTGACATCACCAACTCATTTGAAGAACTGCATAAAAGTTCAGAACTGTACAACACACTTGGATGCACTTTTGATTTCACTTTGTACGCTGCCTTTTTTTCTTGTTTTGCTTTGTCTGACCCATGCACTTTCACCCCCTCACACTTTTTCTTTCGTTTACGTGCCTGACATTTCTCTACTTCATCACGTCTCACAGAATTTGAAGTCTCATTTTCCACAGAAACTGAATGAGCTGCTACAGTGTCTTGACATCCTGTAATTTCCTTTGCATTATCTTTGCTTTGTGCATTTAATTTGTAAGGCACACATACTTCACATTGAACTGCATAATTTGGTAATGATTCTTTACAACCATCTGATAGCACGTTCATTTCATTGTATTTGAATTCTGGTGAAGTTTCTGTATCAGATGCACCTGCAGTTTGACAGTCTTGCACAGCTTCTGATAGTAAACTGGTATCAGTGGAGCTTGAAAGCTTTGTAGCGTTCCTTTCCTTTGAAAGACTGTTTAGGTCAGGTCTTGGGATTTCTTCAAAACCTTTTTCATAGTTCTCTGTACTTAGAGTAATTGTTTTGCTACTAGACTCTTTTAAACCTTCTGTTGAGGCCCATAAGCAATCTTCTCCATCAAGTAAGGAATGTATGGGCAACTTTTTTTTATGAGACACTTCTCTTTCCATTTTCTCTTCTGTACATGCATTCTTCAACTTCTCTCCAAGATCAGCACTGTTTGGTAAGGTCACATCCATGACTTTTGCAGTCAGCAAACCATGCCTCTCATTTCTCTGCCTTTCTTTGTTGCATGCACAAACACTCAAACTTCTTGCACCTTTCAGAGAGCTAGCTGCCTTTTCATCCTCTAAAGATGGTATTTCAGTATTGTTGGCTTCTCTCTTAATGTACATTGTTACAGAAAAAGGTTTTGTCACTGAAGAACCTTTCCAACAAATTTCATCTGAAGATGAATCGCTATTACCTATGTCTGTATTCTCAGATGACACAAATAGCTTTTCTTTCTGAGGCAAAGAGTTAGCTAAGTTTGGAGCTGATGGCGTTTCTGAATCCTCATGAGTCTCATTAGAAGAATCCTGGATGTTAAACTTCACAAAACAAGATGGACCCACGCCCTTGTTAGCATCATTTTCTTTACCAGGCTCCAACATTAACTGTGAGCAAGAATTATTTGAGACAGATTTTATTTTCAGATTTTTGTTTTCCATCTCTGAAGGTACACACATTTCTGGCTTATAAAACAGACTCCCATGAATTGATGAGGAGGGCAAAAATGAGACATTAACTGCCTGGTCCCCAGTTAACCACTTCATCTTTGCCAAAGATCGCTTCCTTGCATTTCTTGAAATTACTAGTTCTACTTTGTCTTTCACAGATTTGATGGACAAAGCATGCTGTGAATACTGTGATTTGCTATCAGGAAGGCTTTCTTCATGAGTTCCTTTATCTGCTCTTCCACAGCCGTTCTCACTTTCTTTTACTTCTGTCATCTTCTCTTGAATTACATCACTGACAAAACCGATGCATCTTGAGCAGTCTGCGTTTGTTAAACCACTTGAAGACTCAAAATCCACTGCATTCTCTTTTGAAGTTCTTTGAAAACCATCTTTTCTTACATGTTCATGACCTAACAGAGTCAGGTCATCACCTTTTTTTAACAATATCTGTTCATGTTGGCTAGAGCTGATTGACAGTTTAGCTTCCTCTGCAGAAGCAGCAATATACTGTAAACCAGTATTTGGTTCTTTGCTTAAGCTTTCTACATGTTGCTTTCTGCCATGAACCAGGCCGTAGAACTCACTCTGATGTGCAAGAAACTGATTTTCCATTGGAGAAACGGTCATTTCTGTTTGGATAGCATGTCTTGTTTGCATATTCATATTGTTGAGCAGCGGACATGCACCACAGATAGAAAAGCTGTACTCAGAAGAACTAGCTGTGAGTGATGACATTCCTTTCTTCCCAGATGTGCCCAGTTCTCTCATCTTCAGAAGTAATGGGGAGTTGCACAATTCAAAATTATGAACACAATTTTTTTTGTTCAAATTTCTGACTAATAGCTGTTTACCAGTCTCACTTCTCCAATTCCCTTCAGGAACTTTTGGAGAACTCACAGTTCTTATTTTATCAAATTCATGGGTATGGACAGCACACATACTAAATTGTTTTTCTGCCTCATCTTTGTCACAAATAATTTCACTGCAATCTGTTAATTTACAAAGATCAAATTGTTTCACATTTTCAGATTTCATATTCTTATTTGAAATCTCATCTCCTACTAAGATAGCAGGAGGTTCCTCTGCATCATAAGTTAGGGAAAACATGCTTTTTTCTGTGGAAATATCTTTTATCCCATGCAGAGCTACACATCTATTGCCCCAGTCATCTTGACAGGGAAGAGATCTACATGACAAAGGGCAGCATTCTTCCAGAAAAGTGATTGTCTTTTTACTATTACATCCAACTGAAACTTCTCCTTCCAAACTATCATTTTCAATCTTCATCTCAATATCAGCCTTAAAAAAGTTACTGTTCAGGACAGCATCACCTACAGGTGTACTACTTGATAAGATACTGGAAGTAGTGGAAGCTGTATGCTGGTCTTTTAAAGTCTGATTACTACATTTCCACATGTTGCTATGTTCATTTTCTACACTCTCTACCTTCCCTTCTGAAAACTTCTTGTTCTTCTGGGAAATGTTGCCTGTCATACTGGATTCATCAGAAGTCTTGGGATTTATTGAGGACGTGAATTTGTCTTTATGCAGCACAAATTCAGCAACTTGTTCTTCTGTTGTCCCAGAAGAACCAAACAATTCTTTTCCAGATAGATTATCCTGAACCTTGTCCTTGCTTGCAGCTTCATTAGCAGTACAAAACGGACACTCATCACAGTGAGGCTCTCTTGATTTTTGTGCAAGAGGAGGTAGAATTACATTTAGTGTATAAATCAAATTAGTTTCTTTGTCAGAAAACTCTAACGTATTACTCTGAGATTCCTGCTCAAACAATTGTACCTCAGGTGAATCATCTTCTAGCTTGGCAGAAACATCCTGACAGTCATCCTTAGTGGGAAAAGAAATTTTACTGTAGGCCTTATAAATGCCTACATCTGTCTGTATAGTTTCATGGGAAGCAGTGCTATTTGTTTCCTTCAGCAGAACACTTTCTTTTAAATCGTCCTTGCACAGATCACTTACAGAAAATTGCAACTGGTCCTTTTTCCACTTACTGGCTTTTGACGGAACTGTTTCTAATTTTTCTTTTGAGAACTCCTCAGAAGATGGAGCAATAGAATTGAAAACTGAAGGATGACAGTGCTCAACATCAGCACTCTCTCGAGCTTCAATGTTACCCCCCACAGCAATTTCTCTCCGGATTTCAGCAGCCTCTTCAAATTCAGAGATGTATGATTTACTTGTACTATCATTTGTTTCCCCATCACCAATTTTATCACTAGATAATTCTTTCTTACTTAGCAGTGAGAGATGCTCTACTGGCATGGACTTGGAGGTGCAGTTCTTTACAAATCCAGTTCTGTGACCATAATTAGTCTGACTTGTCATGCTTTCTGGAAGATGCTTTTTTGAGGTTTCATTGATAATTCCATGGATTGCAGTACTGTTGTTGTCTAGTGACACATTCCTAAAGTCCAGATAACAGACGCTTTCCAGAACTGAACACATAACTTCAGAACTTTTTATGGAGAGCATTCTACAACTTCCTACTGATGATAACCTAACAGGTTCATTATGTCTACGTGGAAAAACGGTACAGAGGTCACAAGTATTGTTTTCTTCATTGTGACGATAAGTGTGACAATTACCAAGTGATGTATTGAATTCATTAACGAGATTTTGTCTAGGCAACTTTTCTTCTGTAGTCTCCAAAATAGATACAACATTGCTCCCTGTTCTCAATGAGATGTCAGCATGGGCTTTCAACTCATTATATTCACTTATTTCTTGTGAGTGTTCTGTTGTTGATTCAACGTCCGTAACTTTTAAAGGCTCTATGAAATCTAGCCTGGTGGTTTCTGAAACCCCAGCTCTAGCCATGACTGTGTCTATATTTGGGCATTCATCGCTCTCAGGTAGAAGACCTTTACTCACACTGCCATTCTGGTATCCTGCTTTACTAAATATTCTAGTCCCATCAGCCTTCATACCTTGTGCTTCTTCAGTAAGCTTTGGGAGAGTTTCAGCTGTCACCTGAACATTTGCTTGGTTTTCTCCTGCACAATAAAAATAAAGCAAATCAGTACTATACAATGCATTTGGAAGGCATTTAGCATACTATGTTTCTCTTGATGATATACACACTATTGTGTATAGTCTGTCTTGGTTATCAAAGCTTTTGAAGAAGTGAGAATTGAAGCTAGCAGTTCTAATACAAATCATTAAAAAAAGCAAACTACTCCATCACAAACCTAATGTAACAAATGCAGTTCTTTTTAGTAAAGACATTCCACGTGAGCAGCAGATATCCTGTATTTTTCAGATTCCTCTGATAACGAACCAGAAGCAATACAGGTTGTGTAATTCAATACATTTGAAGTCTTGGTCCATCATAATATTTATTTGTTACATCAAAGCTGGGTACTTTAACTCCCTTATTCTAGAAACATGGCATTGAGTTGCCATTTCCATTTCTTCTTCCTTGAAGATATTTTTTGTCATAAGAAATCTACAGGAGGACAACCTATATCTCATTCTGTCCAAACAATTTGGATTGTTAATAAAACATTTTTGTAAAGTCATGAAGAGAATGACAAAGTTCAAAACTGAAAGTTGTTGTTCAATATCCTTATATTCAAAACTTTACATATGCACTCATATTTCTGCACATCATTTTCATACTTCCAACTAAGGATCAAGACCAAATGGTATTATTAAAAAGTAATATTACAGCAAATTAAGACAGGGAAGTTGGACAGGATGACCTTTAGGAGTCCCTTCCAACTCAAACAGTTCTATGATTCTATGATTTCCTCATCAACAACAAAGCATGAGAGAGGAAAAAAAAAATAATTACTAGCTGTAGGCCAAGTGACAAAATCATTTGGAGCCAGAAAAATTACAGCTCATAATGAAACTAAGGATGAGTTTTACTATATTCTTCCTTTGAATTCTGGACTTGTAGTTTTCTAAAAATTAGAAAATGGATGAGTCATATTTTTACATCTTTGTTATTACCACTGTTATGTAAGCCAGCTCTGAAGAATAAGGAAATGCAAAACGTCTGCTACTAACAAGAGCTTCTGGTTTGGGTAAGTATTCCAGCAAAATAACTAAAACACATCTTTTCTGTAAAAAGTCTTTAGAAGAGTATACAGGCTATTGTAAAAAAGTGAAGGATGAAACTTTCATATTGTTTGAACAATGCAGAGTAATAGTTTCTACTGTAGAACAAATTCAGTGAGTCATCTTACAATTTTAAATCAACAAAAAGGAATCTGAGAGAAAAGCAGGGGCACACAACACGCACAACACACCACAAATACGCACCTTTTGCGCAACAGCTAGCTGAAGAATTTACCTCGTGCTTGTTTAGATGAGGATCCTCCTGGAACATGACAAAAATAGAAGTGGATATCGATCAGTTTTCTGAAACATTTCAGGGACTGTACCTGCTCATCTAGGTTAGCTCTGTCTGAGAAGGACAAACCTCAGAACATGTAAGGCCTTCTAGCCTTCTACAGGCACTTGCCATTCCTTTCTGGCCCTATCAATCAACAGCAGCTCAGCAGTGAATAGTGATGCATACAAAAGACATATTTAGCATTGTAAAGTGCTGTTGTATTTAGCAGCAGAAAAGTATTCCCATGCAAGCAGCTAAAATGTAGGTAGTTTAAATGGAAATTGTTGCAAATATGAATCAGAGGAATAATCCAGTCTCCAAGCCCTCCCAGGCTGTTACTGTATGCTTTTGGTAAGATGCATGTCTTTCCTGTTATGTACTAGAACTTGCCTTCTGCCATTCCCTCCCTTGGCTCAAGACCACATATGTCCAGAACAAGTGACTTAGGTTCTGGGAAAAAAAAACCAAACACACACACAAAAAAATCTCAACCCAATCCAATAAACCGTCTCAATATTTGAAGTACATGAGAGTTCATCTTGGAAACACGACTATGGAAAAACTAGTTATTTTTACAACTCTTCAAATAAATCAAACACATCAAAAAGGAAAATAGATATATTTAAAATGACAAAATATTTTGCTATTCTGCAACACTGTAAACCATGCAACTTATCCAGATAGGCTGGTGTATGTTCAGTCAGCATACTTTTTTTTCCCCCTCCCCTGTTCTTCTATATATAAAAAACCCTGTTTACAAACTTCAGAAAAATGATCAACAGGAACTAAAAAAATCTTGACTTTTTAATAGAGTTTTGCAACTCTTCAGTTGATGGCAAACTATTTGGCACATTTTTCAGCATGTCTTTGCCTAAAAACAACATTTTTATCATCAGCCTTTGCTAGAGAGGAGGAAAAATAAACCATGACCTTGTGAGTTCCTTATTTGAAAGGGAACACTTAACAGTTCACTAACTCTTACTTTGTTACAAATTATAATTCCAAAAATGAAGAAGAATCTTCATTTGCAGAGTAAAACTGAAATGCTAGGCTGAAGTCTCCTGTAGCATTAAAATAGTTACCAGACTGAAATAGCTGTTACTTAGCAGTTAGTACTTTGACTACAGATCATAGTTGTAAAATGTGCTGTATCCACAGAACACAGATATTGGCATAAGAGCTTTCTCAGTTGTTTCTTCCTCCTTTTTAGCCACCAGTCAGCTTTAGTCTTTTCTCTGTTACATACCTGCCCTCTTACCATTCCAGCGGTACTTAAAAAAACCTTGATTTTTTAAAACACCACTGGTCTACTCAAATATAATCAGTTTTTCACTGGACCTATGATAATCTAAGGACACACGTGACTGAAGTCACAAATAAGTAGAAAATCACATGGACAAAATCCTATGTGTTGTTGTGCCAACCTTAATTTCCAAATATCACACAGATATGTTTTTTATTTCCTAATTTGCTTACTTTTTTTAACCATTTTTCCCCAGGTTTTAGAGCACAGCATTCAGCGCGGCCCTCTTCAGTATCTTGTACCTCTTTATCTCCTTGCTGGTATTCTCCACTAGAACAGTCTTGTTTCCTGCGAGTTTGTTTGTTTTCTTCATCCTTTTCAGCACCTCCATTGTGTAGTAATTCTTTGGTAAGCGGTTCTGCTGGCTCCCAATGAGCCTCTCTGACCATATCATCCACATGCACTGCTTCCTCACCAAAGCCTTTTTCCTCCAAAGTCCTGTGGTGCTCTGATGACAGCTCACTACTGTGGGCCAGCTCAGGTGTGGACACATCAGGCTCTGCATCTAATCCAGCACCGGGCTCAGACACAGCCATAAGGCCAGCAGGGATGCTGAGCCCCTCGTGAAGGTCCTCAGTGCCAGTACAGGCAGAGGAGTCAAGGAGACATTCCACCCCAGATGAGAGCATGGGGGCAGCTGGAGGCCCACTGTCTTTCACAGTTTACCCTAAAAATAAAAGCAACCTTAAATCAACAAAGATAGGAGTAATCTCAGAAACAAAAGGAAAGCTATACTGTTCAAGGTTCAAAGATGCTCAGAACTGGAGCACCCTTCCTATGGAGAAAGGCTGTTGAAGCTTGTTTAGCTTGGAGAAAAGAAGACTCCAGGGAGACTTTACTGCAGTGCCTTTCAGTACTCGAGGGACGCTTATAAACAGGAGGACCGACTTTTTACTCCATCTGACAGTGACAGGACAAGGGAGAACAGCTTTAAACTAAGAGAGGAGATTTAGGTTGGATATTAGGTGAAAATTCTTCACTCACAGGGAGGTGAGACCCTGGAAAAGAAGAGCTGTGGGAGCCCCATCCCTGGAGGTGCCTGAGGCCACGGGCAGCCCGACCTGGGGGCAGCAGCACCCGGCAGGGCTTGGGGCTGTAAGATGCCCTCCGATCCAACACCGCCGCGGCTCCGTGACCCTGTAACTTCAGGGGGCTGAGAGCTATTTGGGCACCCAGGCCAAAGCTTCGTTAACAGAGACCGGCACTGCCGAGCCACGCTTCTACAGCTCCAACTGCCAGGGAACCCCGAAAGCGCCGCAGCGCACCTGGCGCTTGCAGCACGCTCTACTTCCCGGCTAACCCCAAGCGACCTTTTCCCTCCTGTCACTTTTCGAAGCTTTCAGCTGTCGCAAAGCCGCAATCCCGCGGCTCTTCCAACCCTCAGAGGCGCTCCGCCCAGAGCCCCGCACCGCGGCGGGACGTGACGCGACGCACCGCCGGCACTGGGCCGCCCCCAGCAGCGAGGGCCCGACCCGACGCTCCCGGAGCCGCGGCAGCCGCACGGCACGCTCCGGGCGCGGCTTTGTTCGACGCGCGGCCCGGCGCCTCCCAGGCCTCTGCAGCCCCGCGCAGCGGGACATAGCGGCCCCACCCGGCGAAGCACGACCGCCGCCCGTCCCGCCGCGTCCCGCCGCCGTTACCCGCGGCCGCCCCGCTCCTCGCCGCTCCACGGCCCGCTCACATCACTTCCTCATCCGGGCCCGCTGCCCCCTCCCTCTCGCGGTACGGCCGTTACGATGGCCCCGCCCGCGGCTCTCCCCTGCCCCGGAGCCCCGCCCACTCCGCCGCTCGGTGGCGGGCATCACGTGACGCGAGGGCCGGAACCCGGATGTGGAAGTGGTTCTTGGCGGTGCCGCTTCCGCCCGGTCGCTGGCGGGAGGTTAGCGTCAGAGCTCGGCTCGCGCCCCTTAGCGCCGTCCCTTTAGGCTTTGGCTCGCGGCGTTGAGTCGCGCTTCTCCTTCAGTCTCGGGGTTCTGGGCCGGGTGGGCTGTGAGAGTGGCGGGCGAGGCCTCAGCGCTCCTAATGTCCCGTCTGCGGCCCTGAGGAGCCCGGCAGCGGCTGACAAGAGCGGGTCGGGGGGAGTGGGCGCTGCATCCCGCGCTTCGGCACCTGTGGGGGAAGCGTTGGTGTGGGAGCACAGCTCTAAGGGTGGGTGTTGTGAGGAGAAAAGCGTGTGTTCTGGTGACGTGTCTGTAACCGATGTGGAGAGAAGCTTGTCAGTGGCGGGTTTGGTTTGAAGCAGGCTTCTGAAAAAGTACGCTGTGAAGGTCGTGCGCTGAAATAGCGCGTGGTGCGGGTGAGAGCAGAGGAACGGGATGTTGGCGGTGCAAAGCCGTGAGGGACGGCGCTGTGTGGCTCTGGTGGGTCTGGGTGCTCCCTGCCTGCCTGCCTGCAGCGCTGGGCTTCTTCCTGACATAGAGAAGGTTAAACTTCAGTACAGACGCTGCTGTCAGAGTCACTGAAGAACAGCTGTGCTGAGACCTGTTCTTGCTTTCGTTTCTGCTGCAGATATGCAGGATGTCCTCCGCCCTTTTTACTCGAAGTAACTGAGAAGGACAGGAGCTCAAGATGAGAACTAACAAGGTGTACAAGCTGGTCATACACAAGAAGGGCTTTGGAGGCAGCGGTCAGTGTCTCACTTTGCATCAGTTTGAACCACACTTACTATTACTGAAGGCTCTGAGATGTGTATTGCTCTTTTAACAAAGCAGTGGAGGCAATGCTACCTGCTGCAGTGTGGAATGACTGGTTCTAACAGTAAGATACAGCAGAATAAAATCAGGTTTATTTTTCAGAACAGAATAGAATTCCACTTGTAAAATACAATTCTTTCATTCTACTTCTTTTCCTTTTGTTTTCTCATTTTTTCTTTAACTTGTACCTTGGTCCTTTCTTAACAAAGAGTGGCAGACATGTCAGTGAGTTACTGCTGCATGTAGATAGGTGTAGGAGCAAAATAAGTGGTTTTGTGAACTCAATACTGTTTAATTGCCTACTTTCTAGTTGTAGACTTAAAATCACTGCATTGTACTGAAGTTTATTAGCAAGATTCTGTGGATACCTGAATTCTTGCTGGTACTCTTTACATGTAAAATACAAAAGAAGATTATACTTGTGTAGTGAAGGCATGCTCTCTTGCTGAACAACTCTTCCATAAAAGTCCTTTGATTTGAAAGAAAAGCTTTTGCTCACAAAATTGTCCAGACCAAAATGGCTGTAGGGGTGTTGTTCTGTAGTGAACGTGGTACATCAGTGATGTGTTAATCCCAGGCCAGTGAGTTTGTGTTGAGTAAGTAGGAGTGTGTAGACGTGCGAGTGTCTGTGTTTGATGTGTATTTGTTCGTTGTCACATTCCTCATTTGCTTATGTTTTGCAGATGATGAACTGGTGGTGAATCCTAAAGTATTTCTTCAAATCAAGCTGGGAGATGTTGTGGAAATTGCACATCCAAATGATGAATACAGGTGAATTCTCCTTTTGCTGATAAGTCAAGTGTGGTTAGAGCACTGAAAGGATGTGTTGAAGTGCAGCAGGTTCTATGCTGAGAGGCTTTGCCGTGTTTTTTTTCTCAATAAAAGAGAAATAAACTGTAGCAGGAGCTCTTGCTCAAAGCAAAGTGCATGTAATCCTTTGTGCTTGGTGTTTCACTGGGCAAGGTCAGTGATGTCTTTCTCTTCACAGAGCTGTCATTAGCTAGCAGTTATTCTTCTATCTGTAGCATCTCCAAGGAAGAACTCAAACTTCTTGGTTTGCTATAAAAACATAAACCTGCAGTCTGAAGGCTCATCTTACAGCATATACTAAAAAAGCAGGAGCATAGCTGTGTTAGATTCTGAGATGATCTTGTATGACTTCGTTTCCCATTTAGAGTGTCATCTTTACCTAAAAAGTACCTCATAGTACCTTATAGTTGTAATGGGTATAAAGAACAGCATGGGGTCGCAGGCAGAGAGGATGGTGTATTGAAACCTTCTGGAAAAGGATAACGTTTTTGTTCAGCTTATTCTGTTCTCTGTGATCCCGAATAGATTTGATATAGGTTTAACTGGAGTACACTGTTGGTACCTCAACTTGTCTGCTTTTTTTCTTCCTTGCATGCTACAGCCCTCTGCTCCTGCAAGTGAAATCACTGAAGGAAGACTTGCAGAAAGGTAAAACCCTAGACTTGTGAAGTGCACAGTAAAATCATAGACAAAGATTGTGTGGTTGGACTTCAAATATCTGCATTACTCAACTAATGTAACTTTTAAAGAAGCTGAGTGCTTTGTTTATCCAGGATGAGAGGATTATCATTTCCATCAGGAAATGGATAGCCAAATTTTAAATCTGCTTTTGGTTCAGTAATGTTGAGTAAAGTTTGGAGGGAAAAAAAGCAACAAACTTAAGCCTTAAATTTTTGTATCTGCACTCTCTGACTGGATGTCTTCTCTTTTTGCATTTTTCTGGCATTAATGAATTCATGCTGAACTTTGTGTCGATCCCCATTGCTTTGATTTTAAGGAGTCTTAATTTGGGCAATAATTGAAAGAAGTTTCTGTCTTTTGCTGAGGTCCTAAGTGTTTCATGACGACCTCATTGTATTGCTTTTGTATCTGTAAATGCCTGACACCTTCTGGTTGTGTTCTCTGTCCTTTCTCCTTGCTGTGGCAGAAACAATAAGTGTGGATCAGACTGTTGCACAGGTTTTCCGACTGCGGCCGTACCAGGATGTCCATGTGAATGTTGTTGACCCAAAGGTGTGTGGCTTTGCAGTTTTTTTCCATCTGTTAGCTCATACTGGGGTTCTGTAAACTTCCATTCATAGTAGTGTTGGGGGAAAAAAGGCTTGTTTTAATTTTTAATGGAAGCATCTTTATCCATCTTTCTGAAGAAAGTGCGGCTTGGGCTCTTGCTCTGTTTGTGTGTTTGTGTGGGTCCCTTTCTTCTCTCCCCACTATTTCAGCATCCTTTTGAAGTTTTTGGACCTGGTTAATAGGAATTTAGACATTTCAATTACATTTTCCTTCCAGTAATTCAGGATAACTCAGCAGAGGGAAGAGAAACTCGTAAGTGCCTCGGTCCAAAGAAAAGCCATGGATTTGCATTATTTGATATTAGAGTACCTTGTAAAAGAAGCATCTCTCATAAATGTCCAACTGTATGAAGAGCTTCAGTTGGAGTTGTTGTTCAATAAATGACAAAACATATGCAGGAACTGGGTTTCCTTAATGCTGTGAGTGGAATTTGTTTTTTGCGCTTTTGGTTTGATCTGAGAGTTGTAGCACAGATAGTCCTGGGTCTTCTGTGATGCAGTTTCAGGTACATGCACAACTTTGGTGGCTGTTCAGATGGGATTTCCTCTTTGTCTTGCAGCTGTTGGCAGTACTGACTTGCTTAGAACAGCCCTCGATGCAACATTTGGCTCTTAGCAGAACAGAAAGGTGCTGTGTTGAAAACAACCAATGAAATCTAATCACTGTTTTTCCTCTATTTCCCAGGAAGTGACCTTGGACTTGGTGGAACTGACTTTTAAAGATCAGTATATTGGCCGTGGGGATATGTGGCGACTGAAGAAAAGTTTGGTAAGGCCCACGCTGCCCTCATTGTAGGGTGGAGGTGATTTTGAGAATATTATAGACCTTTTTCTTTGCTGACTGTAGAAGAAAATAAGCTTTTTACAGAGAGAGAAGAAGATCAGTGTCAGCAGCTCCTGTGGAACTTCAGCATTAAGCAGTACCTTAGTGTTGGAGAAGTGTATGTAAATAATAAGGAAAAAAATGACATTCCCATCATTTCCTACTCTGTTGCAGTAATGTTAGTTACTGCTTTGGGTACTGAATGCTGCTTAGTGGTTTTTTTCCCACGTTCTGAATTTGAATGATTTACTACCTCAGGAAGGAATTGAATCGAAATGTCTTTCAAACAGGAATGCTGCAGTGTTCTCTCTCTGATAGCACTGCTAATAACTATCGGATTTTTTATTTTTATTTTTTTGTTCCTGCATCTCTGAAGCACAGTTTTCGACTCCTGTAGGAACAGTGAATTAGAGAGAAGAGCCCAGTCAATATCAGCTCCTGTTAAAAACTGTTTTCCATGCTGCATTTGAGAGGTTCTGGTTTTCATGCTTTTATGGCCCAAGTCTGGTGCTCAAGCGCTTTGTTTGCTTGCTTGTTTGTTTTCTATGCTAATCTGTCTGCTCTTTCTAAGCCCACTGTTCTGGTAACACCTGTAACTGTTCTTTCGTAGGTCAGCACCTGTGCATATGTCACCCAGAAGGTGGAATTTGCAGGTATCAGGTCAGTGTGTTATGTTCATTTAGTCCTGGATATGGGGAAATTAGAGAGCAAGACAGAAATCTCTGTCCTCAGAGCCAAGTGTGAAGAGAAGTGCTTTAAGCTTAGCTGCGTTTGTAGCATTTCCAGCTATTGGTGAGAAATATACACTGCTAGGAAAATGTTGATTCTATGATCTTCATATTCTCTCTAATAAATACTGTGCACTTTTTTTCTTCCAGGGCACAAGCAGGTGAACTATGGGTTAAGAGTGAGAAAGTCACTTGTGGATACATCAGTGAGGACACACGGGTAAGATTTTGGGGAGTAAAGAAAAGGAAGTCTTTTCCCTTGCTAGCTTTTCGTTAATTCTGTCTTACTGACAGATGGTGTGGATCACATGAGCTGGTTGTGTAGTGAGTTGAAAAATGGCAGCAAATTAAGGAGAATGAGTGATCAGTGAAGTTCAACTGTTCTTCACTGATTGCTCTTCCCTTGGAGGGGGAATTCCTCACAGTGCAGTGGGCCCAGTCATGTCACTTACTTGGTAGTTAACTTCCACGTTTGGCACTTGTTGTGAATGTACCTTGTTTGAAAGATGTTTAATTCCCCTGCAGGTGGTCTTCCGCTCCACTTCTGCCATGGTTTATATTTTCATCCAGATGAGCTGTGAAATGTGGGATTTTGATATCTATGGTACGTGGTTAACTGGCTTGCCTGGTTCTGAGTGTGCAGGACTGCAGCTGTCCTTTCTGCTGCTACTAGAAAACAGCCACTATGATACCTTTCTACCACTTGTAGAAAACTAAAAGATCCCACCTTTGGTGGAGGCATTGCTCTGAGGTATGCTGTGGTGTTCTCTTAGAGCCTTATTCACAGTGCCACGCTTTCTTTCTCCTGAGTGCCCCATAATTTTCCTGTTGTTACTGTAGTGCCTGGCTGTCATTATCTCAGCAACTAATTCAAGGGGACCAGCTTGAATATGAAGCTTGCAAAGGTTTTTCTGTGTTGCAAACGTTTGGTGATGAGGGCTTGGAACCCTGAAAGCAGAAATGAATGGAAAACCCAAGCAAAGAATGTCTCGATATTACAGATTTCTCTTGAGAGTGGCTGATGGGAGAGCTCTGCCTTTAGCTCAGGGGAAGGTTGCTAAAAGTATTCAAAATTCGAGAGGTTAGAATGAGTTTCTTAGCTCTGTCATTGCCCTATTGTTTTTTCTGCCTTAGTTCTTTAGCAGCTTTCTTACCCCTTCCTTTGACCATGTGCTTAGGCATATGTAGCTGGGCAGCTTTCCAAAGCAGAGCAGGGGATCAGTTGTGAATGCTATTTCTAAAAGACAGTACAGATGCTTTCCCAGCATGTTGTAAATGTGTTGGAAGAACGGATGTAAAGGTCAGATCCGTGTGACAATACAACAGTTTTGTTTAAATCGTCTGAAACGTAATCCTGCTTTTAAATCTTTTTTTATGCCCTCTTTAGTACTGTTAGCATTCAGTGTGCACAGAGCAAATTGCTCTGATCCTAATTAAAAATAACTCCTAGAATCTCAGTGTAAAATACAGCCTGTAATTGAGGTAGTTGCTATTGTTTGATGTTTGGGTGTGATTACTTTGCAGGGGACTTGTACTTTGAGAAAGCTGTGAATGGTTTCCTTGCTGACCTCTTCACAAAATGGAAGGTAAATAGCTGCTCAAGTTCATCCTGTTCTGAAATAAGACGTCAGTGCCATCTTCATGAATCCATCGAGCTGCTGTTTGAGGAAGGCCCACATTGTGTCAGGCAGCACTAGGGTTTACAAAAGCAAGAGAGATGGCTCCTGGGCAGCAGAAGAGTGGTTACTGTAGGTCAGCTGGTAAATTGTGTGTGTGCAGGTGGCTCCAGTACTGCTCTATTGCATCTGCTGTGGTTGTCATGCAGTTGGTTGGTTTGGGTGGCAGGTCTGACTGGCCTTAAGTTGCTACATGTGTGATGCAGGTGCAACTCAAGTTTGTTTTGCACGGTCTTTGTTCCAGGGCTTAGTTCCCAATGGTTCCCTGGCATTATGTAACCCAGTTGTGTTGCTGGTTTGTAGATTGGGGCCACTGGTGGTGTGCAAGCTCTTGGAAGCGGTGCTCTCTGAAACAAACAAACAAAGCCTCACTATCTTTTCACTGCCGAACAACAAAGAGCCATCTCCTGTTTCAGTGCACGCCTTGGCTCACAGCAAGGTGCAGCTGCTGTTGGCAGCCCTGCATTAGGGGAGAGGGTAGGATTGGAGGCTGAAATCCTTTTAGCCACGCAGCTGTGGAGAAAGCCTGGGGCAGCAGATTTCTATGGACATGAATAAGTGAACTGTAGCAGTACTCAAGACATACAAAATCTGCAGTCTAAATTGGAAGGGTAGCTAGACAAGGCAAAAGAGCCTGAAACCCTACATGTGTAACATCTGTGCAAAGTATAGCTCATAACACTCACAAATGTGAAGAAGTACAGGTTTGATTCATTTTCATTGTGCTTTTTCTCCCCTGGAGATTTACTGGGAGCACTGCATGATGTGTATAAGGCTTCTGTTCTGTTTTTGATACTAGTGTACCATGTTGGATATGGGCCTGGGTGATCTGGGGGCTCTCTCTGACCAGGGCTTTTCAGGCTTTTCCTTTTGCAGGGGATGGCCAATATGCTCTTTCCAGCTCATTAATTCCATTGTGTGTATTAGCACTGTAACTGTTCAGTGAGGTTAGTGTCTTGTTTCCATGGAACTGTTAGGGGCATCTATCTGAACAGTAAGAAATAACAGTATCACATTGCTGTCAGTGAGTACGTTTATAAAAGCAAACACATTGAGTCAGCTGTGTTTTTTTTACACAGAAATCTTGTATCCTGGTAACTACAGAAGGGAGTTGCTTTAAGGCTAATGGAGGATGCTTCCATTTAATGCACTAAAGCCTAGCAGAACAGACTCCTCAGGACAGAGCTTTATGTTATTTCATAGAGGCAGACACAGTCTTTTTGCCTATACATAAATACAGCAGTACACTTTTATCTAGGTCCTACATGTGAGGTGTAGAGGGTGTTACTATATGTGTATGTACTGAGTGTTAACCTTTTTTGTGCGAAAGTTTTTTTTCTCTTCTTCCTGGACAGGAGAAGAATTGTAGCCATGAAGTGACAGTGGTTCTATTTTCTAGAACGTTTTATGAAGCAAAATGTATAGGTAAGTAAATTCTGTGTTTTCATGTTATTATTGTTTTTAACCTTTCTCCTCTCATCAGAGATTTTTAGTGTCTGGCAAAGACTCTTTCTGCTGTTTTTCATGCCCATGTCAAAAGTGTTCCCTACCAAGCACAATGGATACACAGCCACTGTCGTGACAGTACTGCAGTAAAAACTGTACTTGGAGGAAAATGTGGCAAATTTTCCTCGTACTCAAGCTGTCATGGTGCTTTAAAAGCAATTTAAATGTTGTGAGGGACAACTAATATTTATCAGAGATTTTCCTCTTCAGTGGGAGTTAACCACTCCCTGCTAGAAAAGACAACAGGCATTTCTGTACAAGAACTCAGTGTGATTGCTGTGCTGCCTCCATTTCAGATGAGTTTCCTGAAACACATCGTGCATCCATCCGGCAGGATCACGAGGGAAGGTTTTATGAAGATTTTTACAAGTATGTCTTCTTCCCTGTTCTTTCAGCTGTCTCACAGTCTATGCACCACCCTTGTGGAGAACGTCGTGCTGTTAGCTGTAGGACCTTGCTAGGAATTAAGACTGTGGAAAACATGCATGTCTGAAAGTGGCAGCACTTCCCATTCTGTGGCCGCACGATCTTGTTTGCTATGTTAGTCTGCCCCTTGGGTGTGAGTGTGGTTTGTATTCCTGTCATGATACTTACTGAGCTGTGCTCTTTCTAGAGTTGTAGTTCAGAACGAGAGACGAGAAGAGTGGACCTCATTGCTTGTGACCATTAAAAAGCTTTTCATCCAGTATCCTGTGCTGGTTCGACTGGAGCAAGCAGGTGAAGGAATACCCCTTTCCTGGGCTTTTTACTCTCTTAAAAAAAAAATCTTTTAGGAAAACTGTTTGTAAACTCCAGCTTTTGTTGTAGTCAGATACTGCACTACTTAAGTGCTCTCTTGATTAAGTTGTTTTGCTCAGATCTTTCTGTGAGATGCACCATTTTTGCCTGTAATTTGTTGAGGTAATAGGCCTTAATACCAATGCAGTTACAATTGATTTATTTTTTCCTTCTGAACGCTCGTCCAGAGGGCTTTCCTCCAGGTTTCAATTCTACATCAGCGCAAGGGAACTACTTGGAGGCCATAAATCTTTCATTCAATGGTAAGTTATGAACAACAGATAAAAATATACAGAGGAGGAGCCACTAAAACAGGTGCAAGTAAATGGTTGTGGGCTTCTCCTGCCTGTTCCTTAACATCACTGAGGAGAGAGAAATATGAAGTGGTTCAACTGTCATTTCCTGCTTCAGAAGAAAGTTTGTAATGTGTGTTTCTGGAAAAAACAGTGACTCTCCTAACTGAGTGTTGGGTGGTTCAGGAACCAATGCATGGCCTTGTTCAGATGAAAATGTTTCTCCCAGCTGTGGGTCTGTGTGCAAACTTCTTGCAACAGAAATGGAATTTCTTAATTCTGTGAGCCTTTCAAAAGCAGGCTGATCAAATGTTACTTGGGTCAAGGTGATCCATCTTTTTTTAGCAGACAGGTGGATTTAATTGTCTGGAAGGGATCCACAAAGATGTGCTTTTTTGTGACTCTTTACATAGAATGTTTCTATCCTCTGAATGGCTGTATTTACACGAGAGGGGGAGCACGGCACGTTAGTGACCAGTGCTGATCTTTATGCTATGATGTAGGAGGGGTTTATGATATAGGTGGGGTTTGCTTGTTTTCGAAGCACTGGATGTTTTTTTGTTTGCTGTGTGGTTTTTTTTTTTTTTGTTGGCTTGTTTTGTGAGATGTTAGAACACGAAGCATATGAAAAAAGACCCCTTTTTAGGTATCCAGTTCCTGTTTTCTTTTTCTGCCTTACTGCTATAGCTTTACTTATATTACTTGTTGAACAATGCTACGTGCAAGTCCTAACTTTCACATGTGCTTTGTGGAAACTTGTTTAATGCCTTTACCAACAGAGAGTCAACTCCCTTGCTTTGAGAAATACATCCAGCATCTTTTTCTGATGAAGTGCTCCCTGCTTCTTCCTCGCAGTGTTCGACAAGCATTACATAAACAGGAACTTTGATCGGACTGGGCAGATGTCAGTGGTCATCACCCCTGGCGTGGGTGTGTTTGAAGTCGATCGCCTCCTTATGATTCTGACCAAGCAGCGGATGATAGACAATGGTAAATAACCAGTCACTTCTGTGAAGGGTAACAGATACCTTTGGGAAAGTTCTGCCCTTTTCTTGTGCTGAAATAGTACTTGCAACTTTTGTACTTTTTTTTTTTTTTGAAAGAGGGGCCACAACTGGAGGGCTTGTGTTTACACTGTTGAAATGATTTGGTTTTTAGAGAACTTGCAGGTATTGATTTGTTTCAATGATAGTGGAGCACTTCATCAGTCCACACAGACCTTCTCCTTGCAGGATTATCCCTCATGATTTATGTTAATCTAGAAGAAACACTTTTGATATTCCCACAGGTGGTTTTGTAGCCATACCGTGGGATTGCTCTCTACTATTTACAGTGCAATCATGTTTTTAAAATCTATTGTGAATACAAAGCATGTGGTCTGTTCTGACAGCTGAACTCTGCTGTTATTTGTTTACAGGCATTGGTGTGGACTTGGTATGCATGGGAGAGCAACCATTGCACGCTGTGCCGCTCTTTAAGGTAATGCATGCTGTTCCTCCCTTCTCTGTTCCTGGAAGGAGTGTTACTTTGTGACAGACACTACTGGTTGCTTTGCCTTGAATTCCTCTTACAGCTCCACAATCGCTGTGGACCTGGGGATTCCAGGCTGGGTGATGACTACAACATTCCACACTGGATAAACCATAGGTAGGTGAGCTCTTAAAGTTTTTCAGGAGATAATAGCCTTTGCAAAACATCTGTGCTGTGCTTTCTTCTCTGTACATATGTTGATTTCTTTCTTCTGCCGTTTATTTCTGCTGCTCTGCTTACAAAGCAGGGACAGTGGTCTTGCAGAGCTAAGACTGTTGTTGCAGAACTCTGGTCATTAATTCAACATGTCAGATGTGATAGGCAATTTGAAGTGGAAAAAGTTTTGATCTTAAGCTCTCTTTCCAGCTGAGTTGTAGCCTTAAATTATGATTTAAGTAAGTCAGGAAGCTCAGAAAAATTACTGTCACTTCAACTAAATTGATTGCTAGGGAAAAATAAGTACCTCTTCAGTGAATAGTTACAGGTCAAGAGCATGTGAATAGCGTGGATAAATATTAGAGCAATTACAGGAAAGCAGGCTCAGTTTTACATTGCTTTACCCCAAGGCGTGGTAGGTTTTCTTTCTGCTTTCTCTTAAACATTGTGTCCTAAAGCTCTCTGCTCTTTCTCTACCATTAGACATCAGAACAAAAGCAGCTTCTACAACCCCTGTTCTGCAGCAGAACTTTTTTTTTTCCTTTTAATACTTCGTTTTATCTTCATGCATTGTATGGCTGTCCTGACTAATAACCATTCAAGTGTTGTAAATATGCAGTCTTTTCAAGTAGCTGGAAGGCACTGGTCCTTTCCTTAGATGAAAGAGGTGTTTGATGGCAGGATTTAAAAGATTCAGGTGACAAGGAACAGATCTTAAAGAATAATTACCCCAAATGGGAGGAGATCCTTAGTTTTCAAGCAGTTCGTGTGAGTCATTACTGTCATGTAAATTAGGGAAAGAATCATGTAAACTGTGCAGTACTCTATAGACAGTGAAAGCTGATATGGTTCTGTAGAAGGAGGAAATGAACTGGGGAATGCAGACGTTAATACATTAAGAGGAGGTCAAGACTGAGGTTATATGAAATTCTAAGGCTGGTCTTTAAGGAAAAGAGTACTGTCTCTCTACTTAACCATCTGCAGTGTTTTTCAGATGTTGTCTTAAGCAAAGAAAAGTATACCCTTTTTTTTTCCCTCAAATGACTGGCTCAAATTCATAGATTGTCTGCTATGTGGTTGTGCAGCTATGTTCAGTTCCTAGAAGACAGCTGAACTATCCTGTCTTTCAGTTTCTACACGTCCAAAAGCCAGCTTCAGTGTAACAGCTTCACTCCACGGATCAAACTGGCAGGAAGGAAAGTAGGTATCTTTCTGATTAGGTCAGAAATCATCTCACAGCCAAGCATCCAATCCTAGCAGTGTTAATATTGGAACAGTAGTCACTACATTTCTCTGTTTAAAAGACATTGCAAACTAGACTGTAAATGGGTGTTGTAGGGGTTATGCATGAGGGACTAGTTTGTTGGGATCAGTCCGTCCTGATCTCTAAAATTAACTTAGGTGAGAAATGCTTTATACTTTATACAGTCTTTTATACTTCTGATGTGTTATGGCTGCTTCAGTGAGCTTGAATTTGATGCTTTATCACACTGGGGTATTTCCTTACAATATGCTGTTGTTTTTCTCCTTATCTCTTTCTTCATAACTCCTTTGTTGGACCCTCCAGCCACTGATTGAGAAAACAAAAAATAGCCGAGATGCCTGTGAGTAATCCTCCTCTGGAATGATCTGTCACACTCACTCCCTAACTAACTAGCAGCTGTAGTAAGACTGTGACATTAGCAGCAAAGACACTTCTGATGAGATGCCAGAAGGGCCAATTATTGCAGAAGAACTTGAAAAGCACACAGTTGTTACCTAGGATGTTAATGTGGATCTCTGATTTGCGTTCTAGGCAAATAACTACAGTGGAGGGAGGCAATAGGTCCTAGCTGCCTGTCACCTGACTACAGAAATAAGTGGGGTCAGGCTGGTGTGCTTGCACTGCCATTCATGAGAAGTGGACAGGACTCATTTGCTGGCTTGAGGTGCTGTCAGTGATATGGCCACAGAATTGCATTGGGAGAAGCCTGCGTTCTGCTTAGTACCACCTAATGTCAGGAGCGTGTGTTCTGAAAGAGGAGTTGTCATTTCTTGCAAAGATGGCTTAAAATATGCACTTTCCTCTTGAAGTGATTTGAGGCATCTGTTTATACAAGAAATGGTTTATTGAGTAATTAATCTCTTGGATGTATGTGGGAAAGACGTTAGGGCCTCAGCAGCTCAGATTCAGAGGCACAGACATTGATAACTGAGCAAGCATCCCTTCCAGTCTTCTGCTCATCAGATTTTTGTATGCGTTTTCTTTTGGAAGAGCTGCTAGTTAGTGGTGTGAGTTGGATGCTTCTGCCCTGCAGTTCTTAACATTCTTGGAAGAGGTTCCAGAACCGTATGATTTTATTTCAGCTTTAGGAGCTCCAAAAGATGCTGAGAATGCCCTGCCCATCCAGGTTGATTACGATGGCTATGATGCCCAGGTGTTCAGACTGCCAGGTCCATCCAGAGCTCAACGCTGCACCACTTTTAGGTAAGAGGACTGTGAGTGTACCAGTTTGAGAGCAGTGATGTTCTGGTGTATTTCTTGATGTATAATGTACTTGGAGAAATAGGAGGAGAGCATGAGCTTACTGTATAATGCACTGAGTATTTAGTATCCAAATAACCAAATCAAAACACAGTGGTAGCTCCCTTTTAGTTGTCTTTTTTTTTGCACTTGGCTGTTGAATCTTTTACATGAGTTGAGCTTGTTCAAGCCCCTTTAAAATTCTGAAATGAATTCTCCCTTTTTTCTTATCACTGCATGTAACTATTTCTTTTCAGCAGATCCGTGAGGGAGAGAGAAAGTCGTACCAGAAAGAGCTCTAGTTCCTATGATGTCTCATGCAGCCCTTCTCTGCAGAGCCGCACGCTGCCCCCAGAGGAGGTGAGGAGCCAGGCTTCTGATGACAGCTCACTGGGCAAGATCTCCAACATCCTGATGATCCCACGGCCTCACCTGCATCAGTATGAAGTCAGCAGCTCTTTGGGCTATACCAGCACCAGAGGTCAGCCTGAGGCAGATGGGAAAATACCTTAGGTGGTGAGGGGAAAGAGAAAATCAAAGCTCACGTTGGTCTGCCAGGTCAATACGGGGAAAATGTGCTCACACTGAAAGTTGTGCTACAGCTTTTATGTGTTCCAGCTATGTCTGGGTTTGTGTTCTCCCTTCATTCTTGTCCATTTCCATTGCATTTCTTTAATTGGCTTGTCCTAAATAGAAGTGTCCCGATACTGAGGTGTTCTTTTCCCTTGCCTATTGCCTTCCCTAATATTTGACTATTCTGTGCCTGTCTGCAAATGTGGACATATACAAGTAAATTTTTATCATCCAGGTCACCTATAATCTGTGAAATGAGAGCTGGCCTTAGTAATGAGCCCTGGGGGACCCTGCTTGTAACTTCTCTCTATGGGTAGTTACTGTTGTTAAAAGTCACTTTCTGGGTCCTTCCTTTTGACAGTACTGCTGAGCTGTCTCAGTGTGTTAGCAGTGATGACAGTCTCCCTTTTTTTTCCCCCCCCCTCCCCACTCTTCTAATTTAATTTTATTCTCAGACTGTATGTGATAGCTTCATAAGCCCACTGCTGGGTAAATTGCATTCCCCCTACAATTGCTTGATCAGTAGAGTTCTGTCCCTGAAGGCTCTCCGTACTTTTATTTTTCATTTCTTTCTGTCTGATACTCCATATCATATTTGTCTTCCTATGGGAATAGGATTTACTGGTGTGGACCTGCTATCACATAAGGAACTTTGTCACATTTACCTTTCATGCATTCTCCCCATTCTGTCAGTTAATATATACATAGATACTCTTGTATTTTTGTTACTCCTTTAGTCTGAAGGGTGGTGGTGTAGCACAGCTGAGGACATGCCCTGCTTGGGGATGTAGAGTGTAGAACAGGACTGATGGGGAGGGAATGATCAGAGTAACTGGAATTGTTCACATGTTCTGGTAAGCAGTATGCAGTGCTAAACGAGATCATCCCTTCTCTTGGAGTTTTCTGGTCGTTGAACACAACAAATGCTACTTAGTCATCTAGTTTGTTCCTCCTATTTCTAAATAACTGTATTTATGTTCTACCTTGAAGAGTAATGACTGGCTGCTAGCTTGCTGAGATCTTGTGTCCCATTGTCTTCTGGAAATAATTTCATATTTAAGTGGCCAAATCTGAACGTTACAAAAAATGTATACATTACTCACTTGTGGCTTCTTTGGTGCTCATCTTGAGATTTCTTGTATGTTCTTTCAGTCTTTTGCTTTGTTTCTTCAGGAATTCTCAAAGCTCTGAGTAATTTTGCATAGTTGGCTTTCTTGGGTATAAAGTGACACTACACAGAAATGCTGTAATGGCAAGCGAAATGGTACTCTTTCTTGTTTGTTGCAACTTACAGACTAGATTGAAATTGATTTCAGCATCTCTCCCTGCTTGTTCCTCAGCTCTCCTCGTTCCCACTTACCCTGGGGGGTCTTTATATCCCATAGCAATTCGCTTTCTTTTACTTGGCTGATCCACGCTGACTTTAAGTTGTGCTTTCTAGATGCCCTTGACAACATGCTGGAGTCTCAGCAGCGTGACTCCAGTGCCCCAGGGAGGTTCCACGTTGGCAGTGCAGAATCCATGCTACACATTCGGCCTGGGGGATACACACCCCAGAGAGCACTGATCAATCCCTTTGCTCCATCACGCATGCCCATGAAGCTTACATCTAACAGGAGGCGCTGGATGCACACTTTTCCTGTGGGTAAGTCTGTTTCATAGCACGTTACACAGCTAGGAATTGCTTTCTTCATCCAACAAGGGAACCAGTGTGAAATCTGGTGACTTGAAGTACTCTGCGGCGTAACAGAGGCTGTGCTGGGTATATGGACTTGTTAAAGCAGAGGTGTTGGCACGAGAGGGGTATGAGTGAATGAAAACAAATGAGGAATCGAGGCTGATGAAGTGAACTAATGATCAAACTGTAACTGTAGGTCCATCAGGAGAAGCTATCCAGATTCATCACCAAACCCGACAGAATATGGCAGAAATGCAGGACAGTGGGCAGCAGGATTTGACGCACTCCTCTGCTGAGCTGCTGGAGCTGGCTTATCACGAGGCAGCTGGCAGGTGAGGTCCTCAGGATGGATCTGGGTACTCTTTGCAGTAACATCCTTTTTCATTAAAATTCTCTCTGTGTTATAGGCTGTCATCTGAAAGTTCAATAACGTGCTGCATCAAGTGCAGCATGTACTTCTCTTGTGGCAATTCTGGAAATGGTTTACCTTCTCTAGCTTGGGGAAAACAGTAGCTTATGACAGCTTGCAATGCATGAGCAATACAAAGCATTATTCGTGGATTCATTCAAATTTGGGTTATTAGAGATTGTGTTTAACTCTTGGCTCTTTATGCCAGTAGCCAGAACAGAACATTTTTTTAGGATAAGACATAGCTTTGCCTCCCAGTAACTGCTGAACCCTTCCAGACCCATCCATTCATTCCTGTATTCCCTTTGCTCTTAAGAAGTACAGCCATGATAAACATCAGGAGTGGATTGCAAATGAAAGTACCTGTGTTCTCAAAACAATTTTTTCTTAAAAACAAGCTTTGGTCAGGGCTGGGAATTTGTACTGACTGTTGGCTGTGAGAAGTGAGATCCCAGTGTCACAGGATATGGTATGATTGTGGGGAAGCTGATTTTACAGTGAGAGAAATTAGGTCCTTCTCTCGATGTAAGCCATTTATCAAGCTGCACAGTTATTCTCCAGTTTCCAGATATTCTCTTACCTGGTTTTTGCCTGGTAATTCTTTTATTGAAGACGTTTTGTCTGTTTTTCACTCTATGCTTATTAAATATCGTTTACAAAAAAAAACATTTTGGTATCCTAGACAACTCAGAATTGCCAATACTAATTTCTTTTATCAATAATTTTAATATTTTTCCTGCTGTTATTTCCTCTTGCTTATAGTGGTTTGTGTTCCATATTGTTTCAGAGTGAGCAGAGTGAGGAGCATGTGCTATCCTCTGCCTTCTGAATTTTCAGGGATGTTTTTCCCATGCTGCCTTTGAACAGTCCTGCAGGAAATTTCAGTCTGGTTTTCTTTCAAGCATTTTTCATTTCTTTCAAGGGAGGTTGTTATCCTGGCTTGTTTTGTGTGCTATCCTTTGGCATGCTCTCATCCCTCTGTGTGTTGCATAATTTTCATATTGTATCGTCCTCACAGTCTTTGTGCCATAATTCTACTGTAAATAAAAGATTATTGCCTCCTTATTACTTCATAATATTTTAAAATTTCTGATCTTAACACTCATGTCTCCTGCTGTCTTATTCTTGATAGTACTTTCTTTGAATCTTTTCGTGGTCTCTGGATGACACAAAGCAATTTCCTTAGTCTGGAATGCTGGCTTTCTGGGCCATGAAATCAGATTCAGTAAACAACTAAGTTTTATTTCTCTGGGGGAGGTGTATGTGTGTCTAACTCTCTGTTGTTCAGTGAAGACAGTGCACTGTTTTTGCTCAGTATTTTTTTGTGCCTGTTGCCATCTTGCAAACATCATTAGGAGGAGCACGGTTGTGAAAGCTCAGTTGGGATGGCAGGCTGGTTGCTCGTTATTTGTTATATTGCTTGTTAGTGGAAGTATGGAATGTCCTGAGTGTGGCAAGTATTTGTGCTGAAATACAGGCTGCTTTGGTTTTCTCCAGGCACAGCACTTCTCGGCATCCAGGTGACGGCGCCTCCTTCCTGAGCTTCAGTGGCACAGAGGAGTATTCCAACGGTCTGGCTGGCAGCAATGGTGCAGGTAACACAGCAGTGGCAGAGCTTCGTGTTTGGGACGAGGCCCTTATTGACAGCAACAGTAGTGGAGCCAGGAAGCATGGGAAGTAGGTGAACCAGGCATTACAGATAAAAGAACCAACAACAGAAGAAACCATTTCCAACTCTGAGGAGATGCATCTTTTTTGATGTGTCTCTACTTGTCTAGCTCTATATTATAAACTTCAGAAGGAAAAGCTGCTCCTTGTTGGCATACCATAAACTCTCAGGCAGTAGCTTAGTTCTGTAGTAGCAAAGCACTGATGTGTGTACACAAAAAAAAAACCTAAATATGCACTGGATTTGTTCAGAGCTCTTTTTCCGTGTGTGGTTTCCTCTAGATATCATTATTTGGAGTAACAAATTTGAGCATTTCTATTCCATCAGCTTCTATGTTTAAAAATAATAAAGTTTGTCATATCAGGGTTTTGAGAGCATCTGTAAAGCTGCAGCCCTGTTGTGCATGGAAGATTCTGGAATTTATACTTTCTGGCATTTCTTCTTGTTCCTTAGCAAAGCACTTTCTCCAGATTTTAAGCACTCAGAACACGGTGCTGCTCACACCAAATGTTACTCACATAGCCCAAAATATTTAATCACATTTTAAAGAGTAGACTCATGTCTGTGCTTTCAGTTGAAGATCAATGTTGTGTTTCTTACCCTACCCACAGACCTGCATTAGTAGAAATTGTTCTGGTTTGTTTGGCTTCTTAGTCCTGTAACTGGATTAATATGTCCCAGTAGCATTTGGTTGTGTTGCCTGACTATAGCAGCCTATCTTCTGATTTTAGGCACGTTCTTTTCAGATAGGATACATAGAATTTTAAAATTATCTTTTGTCCTATAACTTTCAAGACTTAAAAATAAATAAATAAAAATCTTCAAATTGGTATTAAAAAAAAGTTCACCCTTTGAAATTGCATTTGAGTGAAAACAGTTATGTATTTCCCCTATGGTCACTGCAGAGTCACGAGGGTGTTTTGTTAGCAGGCTTAGTTTTCATGTTTGTCTTGTTCATGTAGCTGCATTGAAAGCCACTTCCATTATTTCCTTCTTTGGGTTTCATTTGAATTCATGTCATTTTTGTCCTCTGCTTTTTCTGCATGACAGATAGCAATTGCCAGAACAAAGTCTAAGCTGCATTTCAGCTGCTGGGTATAAATTGCTGTTAAACAATAAACATCCTTGCATTTTATAGAAAGCTTCCATGTCTGTAGGTTGGACGTAAATCATGTATGTGGTGGAGGCTGAGCTGTGTCTGTCTTTATGAAAGTCATCATGGGTGCCTTCCCTGACTGAACCCCCTCAGCCATCTGTAGCTGCTGTGGTGTGACTCAGTGAATTGACTTATGTTTCTCCCTTATGGTTTAAGTCATCTATGAAATGGAACGCTTATTTTTTTTATTTCCAAAAATATGATTTCTCAGTGAATCTGATCTCCTTTGCTGCCCACAGCCTGTTTTGCTGCAATGTGTGCTTCACAGTAAAGAACTGCTGCATCTGTTTGCACTGACATTCAGTATGGTGTCTCTGTTATCCAGCAGATGGTAGATACAGTTCAGAGCAAATAAATCTTGTTGCAATTCCCTAGCTAGGTGGCAGATGGCATCAGTGGAGCTGATGAAAGATGAATGCCAGTTTGAGCCACCTCTACTGTTTTACCAGCATCATAATGGGAGCAGCTAACCATCCTTTCTGTTAGTAAATGCTATTTAGAATAACAGGTATGATGTATCAATTTCCTGGATGCATCTAAGTCAGGTTTTTTTAAAATTGTTCCTTTAAATGCTTGTTGGCCTTTAAAACTGCCCATAATTAATACTTTGGGCTTATTTAGAGTCACTGAACACTTGATATTGGAATTTAATGTGTCTCACTTTCTCCTCATTAGTTGCCTTGGTAGATCTTTTTTTTCTGTGCAGAATCCTGGGCTCTTAAAGGGCATGGCATGGAATATTTTAAAAAGTAAAAATACATATTTTTCTTTCTTGTAGGGATGAACCTCAAAGCTCAGAACAAGGATTCATCAGAAGATGCTGTCTCTAACTCTCCAGATCCAAGTAAGCAGGAGGAAGGTTTTGGAAAGAATTGAAATAGATGTGAAGAATGGGAGGGAAATGAACAGAAGAATAAGGAGGTGGTAGGCAAGAAACTTGAGCCTGCTTGCCTTTCAGCAGTAGTTTTTTGTGCTGCTGTGTCAGGTTCTCCCTATTCTGAGTGTCTCACTGACAGAAGTTCCATATCTCTGAATATTTGAACTGTTTGTCATCTTATGTCTGAAATTCCTTTCTTACCACATGCTATTGTATTGAAACCTGAAGTGACTGAACTCTTATCTGCTTCTCAGTATGACGGGCTCGCTTGGCACAGCCAAATGAAGCAGAAGTAGTGCAGTCAGTTTCTGAGTTTGGTGTCATTTAGTGAGAATTGTGTACCTCAGTCTAATACAGAAACAAGCACGAAAACATTTGCTTTATAACAGGTCTTTGTAATTTCCTTCTGCAGTGTTTTTCCTATTAACATTTTAGTAGTAAAATAATTTATAAGACCTCTGTGAGAAGAACTAGTAGTTGGCCCTGTGCCTTGCTACGTATTGCTCGAGGCAGGGTAAAAAGTAGTGCAGTAATGAACTGATGATATGGCTGATTTGGTCAGCTTTTGCTTTTCAGTGCCTAGTTTTAGATCTCTGTAATCTTGAATCTGCAACATAACTCTAGAAGATGGTGTGGGAGAGGATTCTTTCTGAGTTAATATTTTTCTGGTCTTCCTCTGGGTCTGTCTTCTGTTTTTATAACTGTAGAAATACTCCCTTTTGTGCTGCTGTACTATTCCAAAATGAGGCTGGTCTGTCATTCTTTGTCTGCTCATCCCTAACTCATTCTGCAGTTATCTGGGATGCAAAGCTGGTCTGATTTTTCTTGCTCAGACTTGGAATGTTCTCCTATTTTATTAATAACTTCTAAATGCACCCAACTTGCTGTAATTTTGGCAGAGCAGTGACTGTTTTGGCTTTAGCTTTCAATCAATAGAAAATTAAATGCATTAACTTTGATTGCTGTTTGCATGATGGGATTGAATTAGCACGTGGCACTGCATTGTTTAACAAACTGTCTCTTTCTCTCCCTCCCTTCTTCCTCTCTTACTTTCCTTTCCCCTCCCCACTCCATCCCCTTCTTGTTCCTGTTGTCTTGATGCCAACTCCACACTTCTCCTTCAACCTTAACGCTCCTCTTCACATACTTTCATCTCCTTCCGCACCCAATTTTTCCGTGGGTGACCATATATGCCCTGATTGTCTCCCCCCAATGATGCGACGAGGCAGTTCTGACACTGTCTGCTCCCCCCGTAGTGCCAGGCTTCTGTTGTACAGTTGGAGTGGACTGGAAATCTCTCACTACTCCTGCGTGTCTCCCTCTTACCACGGACTACTTCCCCGACCGCCAGAGCCTGCAGAATGACTACACTGAGGGCTGCTATGATCTGCTCCCAGAAGCTGACATGGACAGGTTTGGCCAGCACCTTTTCTGTCAAGCGTTTTGCATTGAATCCGAGGTGCTTCAAACACAGTTGATGGGAGAGGAATGCTTTGCAGTTTATACAAGAGAAAAATGAGCTGCTGATATCACTAGCAGCAAAATACTTGGATTTTTCTCATTTCAGTGGTAATTTTGCACCTTTTCTGATGTTGCCATCTGACAGTATTATACTCTGTGCTTTTTTAGGAATGGTTTGCGTACAAACTTCTACTTCAAAAAATAACAAGAGCCCCCAAGAAGAAATATCCCTTTAGAGCAGGAGGGCAAAGTTCAAGAGAGGAAGTAGTTGTAGTAGCACAGCGTAGTGATGCTGAGTCTCTCATCATCCCAGCTGCTGATTGATGTTTTAACTGCCTTTAAATCTTTCTCTGCTCCTGAATTCCTGCTGTGGAGAAGGGTGGAGCATTGCCTGCTCACCTGCAGTCTGAGTTCTGCTGAACATGTACAGTCTGTACTGAGATTCTCTGGAAAGTGCTGTAAAAAATGATCTTTGTATTTATTGGAAGTTGTAAGCAAATCTTTTGGAGTCTTCTTCTGTTACTGGTTTTAAAATGAGCTTTCACAGATGCTGCTATTAAGTACTGCCAGGCAGCTCATCATCACCTGTTTACAACAGGGTGCATTTTCTCTCCACTTCCTGCAGGTTGCTTTCACAGGCAGAGTGCTTCACTTGCAGAGAGCTCAGTGTGGGAATAAGTCCTCAATTAGGAAACACAGAGCTAAGAATAGCTGTGTGGTCAGCTTCCTTATTCTGCTCTCCTTCTTAACCTTTGTGTTCAGGAGAGATGAGGAAGGAGTGCAGATGACAGCCCAGCAGGTGTTTGAGGAGTTTATTTGTCAGCGTCTCATGCAAGGCTATCAAATTATTGTGCAATCTAAACCACAGAAGCCAGCCACAACTGTGCCACCCCCGCTCAGCAGCAGTCCCCTTTACAGTCGAGGTGGGTGACTTTGGATTGAAAACGAAGTGTTTGTCTCTCTCTCCTTCTGCCAGTGCCAGTAACGTCCATGAATCGAGCAGAGCTATTCCTTGAAACCACTGTCATTTTTTTGTACGTGTTTCAGTTTCCTTGTTGTTGGTTTGGGGTTGGTTTCTTTCTGTTATGTGAAAAAAAAAGTTTGGTGGGGGAGAGCCTGATTTGGGGCAGCACAAACAACTCAGGAGCACTGTGAAGGAAAACCCACAGGATTTTTGGAATGCAGTAAGAAGCTGGCCTCATTTTCATGATCCTGAACCTAGATTTAATATGGCTTGAGTGTACTTTGGGTGAATGTATCTTAACCACAATTCACAGGGTTACTACAAGGCAGGCACATCTCTGTTAGATGACAGACTGAAACCTCCAAAATTTGTGTATCTGAAAGTTACAAAATTAGTCTAGCAGTGTTTTTCCAGCTTTGTAATAGCTGTGAAAGTCCCAAGCAGAGAAGCGAAGCTTTATTATCCTGAAACCAGGTGTCAGCTAAACCTAGTTACATTACAGAGGACTGGGAATGGGATGAGACAATCTCATATCCAGTGGAGAGAATCTGATTTACTGTTTGCCTTTAGACTTCTTTCTGAATATTCTCCAGGCAAGAGTGATACAGTGTCCATAGAGCAGGGAATACACAAGATGTAGTTGTTTTTCACTGATTTGTAATGTTGAGTTTAAGTGATTATTTCCAGAAATAAAGGACAGAGAGGAAGGGAAAGTGGAGCCCAGCTTTACAATTGTAGCCACTAGTTTCTCAGCACTTCATGTTGTTTGTTTTCTCCTTGTCCTGCCTAAAGAAAGTCTATTTTGATGATGTATGTGTTGCTAATATTATAACTGAACAAATGCCTTCACAAACTGCAAGAACAAAAAGCTCATTCTGCAGATGTCCCTGAAAAAGGTGGAAGATGTCTTTCAGTTTGTCTGAGTTCAGAAATCTGTCTCTGGAGTCTTTTTCTATAGGTCCAGTTTGCTTATAAAGTTTTGGATGTTGCAGGAAGCTAAAAGGACCTGTGCTTTGATTTTTACATCTAGGCCTTGTTTCAAGAAATCGACCTGAGGAAGAAGATCAGTACTGGCTGAGCATGGGCCGTACTTTCCACAAAGTGACATTAAAAGACAAAATAATTACTGTGACTCGATATCTGCCCAAGTGAGTATCTCTGTGGTTGAGCAGTTTGCTAATGTGCAGATGAATATGCTTCCCCAGCTGCCTATACTCAAAAGAATGTACTGTGAAGCTTCTGTCCCTTTAGAAGAAGGAGAAGCACTGCTGTTGATAATACGAAGATTAAGGTTTGTGTTGTATTTTTTTTTTAGGTATCCATATGAATCTGCTCAGATAAACTACACTTACAGCTTGTGCCCCTCTCATTCTGACTCTGAATTTGTCTCTTGCTGGGTAGAGTTTTCCCACGAGAGATTAGAAGAATACAAGTGGAATTACTTGGATCAGTATATCTGCTCTGCTGGCTCAGAGGATTTCAGGTGAGATCTCCTTTTCCATCCAGATTGTTCTGTGTCCTGATTTCCTCTTTTCCATTCTGACCTCAAATTTCTTCAAATAAGTTCGACCTACAAATGCTCAGTACACCAGAGAGCAGCTGTCTGCTTTCAGTGTGCTGCAGACCTCTCTTACTGCTATAGGAATCTTACTCAGTGCTTCTGTTGCATTTTCTGGTCTTTGATACAAAACCTTGGTAGTAAAACTCAGCACAAACTTTTACTTCTCTGCCACAGATGCAAAGAAGTATGGGGGCTTTCTGTACTCTGCAGATGCTTTTCTTGGCTTCTTACTCATTTCTGGATCTGACTCAAAACTCCTATTCAGCTCTGTATCTGTTGGATTCTTGCTCGAATTGTAGACATAGCTTTACTGTATTCCTACTTATAAACTATGTGGAATGGAGCTTCTCATTAATGGTGTGGGATATCTTCACTAGTGTCAACAGCTTTTTTGATACCTTCTCTCAACAAGACCAGTGTTTCTGTATCCTTGTTTCTTTTCAGGTGTCAGCCAAAGCACTTGCTGCTGTGAAGTGTACCACAGACATTCCCTTTTTTAGTTTATTTTTTGGGGGCAAAAGGCTTTGTAGCCTTCCTTTTATAGATCAGAAAATACTTCCCTGTGATACAATTCATTCTGAGGATGGCCTTGATTTTTCTTCTCATTCACAGTCTTAGTGTGCTGGAATACTTCCCAGTGGCATTCATTTTGCTGACCACTTCAATGCTTGTCTACCTTCTGTCACACACAGATAACAGAATGAGATGCTTACTTTATTGAAATTGACAGCTGATAGATTTACTTACTGTAGAATCCTTCACAGGCAGCTTTGCTGAACTTTCACGTCTTCCACCTTTCTTCCTGCAGCCTTATTGAATCACTGAAATTTTGGAGGACTCGCTTTCTCCTTCTGCCTGCCTGCATCAGTGCCACAAAGCGTATTATGGAGGGAGAAGTGCACTGTGATGTGTATGGAGACAAGCCCCGTTCTGATGAGGAGGAGTGGCAGCTCCTCGATGGCTTCATTCGCTTTGTGGAAGGTTTGAACCGCATTCGTCGCCGCCATCGATCCGATCGAATGATTCGGGTGAGAAGATGCAGGCTTACCTAGGAGTTCTTTCCCTAACTTTGGGTTTCTCTGCGTAGTCTAATGAAGCATTAGCAGAAATAGCTGAGACAATCCAAACACGTGAATGAGCCTGTACCTGGACATACAGCACAGTGCCATGCTGGATGACATATTTCAGGTGTAAAACAGGGTGGTCTTATTAGCACCTCGCTGCTACTCAACTGATTAAACTAATTAAGTTCCCCTGGAAGGGGTGCCACGTACTGCTGTGGCTGGAAACAGAATTGGAACTGTCAGCTCACTCGGTGAGAAGCCAAGCTCTTCTGCACAGATACCTTGGCTGTAGCCAGCTGCTCTGCCCGTGCCATAAGCGTGGTGTCACCTATTTGCAAGTGTACATTGCTTTGTGCTGTGGTTGTGGTTAACCTGGACACACTGTAGCTTGTGATGCAGATCATTGGTGAAAAGAGAGCTGTGAAAGAGTGAGGCTGCAGACTTCTCTTATCTGGTTGGATGTGTGCTACAGACTTAGAAAAAGGATTGAGAAAAAGAGAACCATATAGATGAATACCTGGTAAACAGTGGTTTTAAAAAGAACTGTGAGAAACTGGTTAGTGCATATTAAGTTCTCTTTAAATTCACATGCTGAATGGAGTGGTTTATTTTGGAGCAAAGCCACCTTGTTACCAGGAGAATATATGTTTTATTTTGTCAACAGCATCCTTTCAAAAACATCAGACCAGTCCATTTCTCATTTACTTGTAGTTTAGCTCCATTTTTGAAGTTTGATTAGTAAAGCCCTGCTGACATGAGATGCTGTGTTCTTGCTTACTAGTTAATCCTGGCTTGTTCAGGTCTGTGCTTTCATTTTTCCTCTGTTAGAAAGGGTCTGCCATGAAAGGCTTGCAGATTGCTGGTCCGCTCCCCACCCACTCTCTGGAGCAGCCTGGGCCTCCCATTGGGAAGAAAGGAACCTCAGCACTCTCAGCTCTGCTGGAGATGGAAGCCAATCAGAAGTGAGTTTCTACAGTTAGGGTGTCTTTCATAGATATCTTTCATGCATATCTTCCACCTGGACTGACTAAGGCAGGCAGGGGAACTTTGTTTTGAAAAAGGGAGTGGTGTGGGATCTTGCTTCTCCACTAACCTTGTGGCAGAGCTCAGAGTGTACTGGGCTTTTCTTGGAACTTCTTTCTATTATGTTTCTGTAGTACTTCTAGAATGAAAAGACTGAAAAGGAACAAGGAGACTCTAGAAGTGCAATCCATCACATACCAGATGTGTCATCATTTCTGATTTGCCAGTACAGTTGTTCCAGTTAAGCTCATATGGATACAGAAGTGTACACATCTGTAGGGTAGGCTCAATACAAATGTTGGGTAATGAACGTAGCCTAAAGAAAATATCTTGTTTGTACTGTTGATGTTTATTGAAATGCCTCTGAAACTTCTGAGGGGTTTTTTTTTTTTTTTTTTTTGGTACTGATCTAGAATGGTTCAAAGAAACTCAGAATGCTAATACCAGATATGCTGAAAACAATTTGTAGCACTTTTGCTGTCAGAAATAAGAGATGTTTATAGTTGTAATGGTAAGAAATTTGAGTAGGTTCAAGGAACTATTTTGTTTGTGCGGGGTAAAAAATCTGAAGTACTTAAAAAAAAATATTGGATTGGTTCTGTGCTTCAGAGCATGGAGAAGCAAATGTCTGAGAATACTGTAGCTCCCTTCCCCAACGCTTGTCTTCAGGCAGAACTGGCAGTATTTGATCAAACTCTGAATTCCTGCCTTTGTTTTAGGAGTCTGGGGGAGCAGCAGGCAGCAATGCTCTCTGGGAAGAGCTCTGGGCAGCCTTCAGAGAGTGGGAGCATTGCTATCACACCCACCTACATGGACAGCCCTCGTAAGGTAAAGCGTTTTTTGTCCTTTTTTATACCTACTGTTTATTATTTGAGAAATTCTTAAGTAAAGAGGATTATTATTCTAAGAACACGACAACCTCATGCCATGTTTAACTCTGTAATTCAGCTAGTGGTCCTGTGCCCAGGATGTGTGTGAGGGCATAAAGAAGAGTTTGGAGCACAACTGTGCTCTAATGACTGCACACTGATGAAATCTCTGGGATGCTTATCTCAGCATTTGCTAAACTCTCTTGTGCTAATTTACATGGTGGCAATTGTTAATTAGCCCATTTCCTTTCCTGGCAGCACACTTCATTTCAGTCAGAGTTTCATTTTAGGTTAAACAGTACAGTGCATTCCTACACCTACATGGTGACTGTCTCACAGAGTAGAATTAAACCATGTGTGAAGCTTCAGTGGAATCTTAATAGCTGGAACTCCAGTTGCTTACTTCTGTTTGAGGAAGGTGTGTTCCTGGATCATGAGTTTGATGTCTTTCCTGCATTAACTATACTCCAGGATGGAGAAGACTGTCATCTTGCTTTCTTCAGGCCCTTAAGGAGCTATACTATTCCTCAGCCTTCCTGTGAGCTGTGCTGCGAGTGCCTTCCCTTTTTAAATATGGAAATGATGAATTTTTCTTTTTACCACTGAACCCGGTGAAAATTTCATGTAAGGCACAGAAAGATGTGAGTGGAGTTGTTATGCATTATCTTGGACTCCATCAGAAGAGGGGTGGCCAGCAGGGGCAGGGAGGTGATTGTCCCCCTCTACTCTGTTCTTGTAAGGCCCCTTACAAGAACTGCTCTTACAAGGCCCCTCTTGTAAGTTGGAGTCTGCAAACTGATGGGTTATGCTTGTCAGAAGGGTTCCACTGGACAGGTAGCCTTATCTGGCAACTTTGCAGGCACTTGGAAACATCAACAAGCGTGTGTCGTGTGTGTCCAGGACACACAGACCTGTTAGGGCTCGACAGCACAGGTACATCTGTTTGCTGCCCACAGACTTACAGCCCAAGTACTGACAAATTGTCACAGCTGTGTGCTCTGTCAGCAGCCACAGGAGCAAATCCTTTCCTGAGATACTGCTAGCACTGGAATTGTTCCAGATCAAAACTGAGCCCTGGCTCCACTTCTCTGTTTCAGAGTAGAACTGACAGGTCACTTCAGCCAGTTACTATACAATACATAATTATTTAATGCAGTAATTGGTCTGCTGCAGAATCTCTTTGCTGACTCTTTGCCCTAATGGATATACATTGCCTGGCATTATCTCTGTGCTATGTAAATTGTCAGCCATGTAACCCTGGTATTGATTCTTTCCATGAAATGTTTCATTTGCATGTAGGCATCCTCCTAGCTGCAAGGTAGACAAAATATTTTACCTAGGGAACGGGATAAAGAGTTGCAAATAGAGAATGAAAATGCAGTCGAGTTCCACTGCATTGTCTTTTATGATAAGAAATCTTGACATGTCTTTGAATAGCAGCAAAAGATACATTCATCTGGGGCTGGTTAGTAGGCAGGGAGCATAGCATAGGCAGTGCCTGTTTTGATTTTGCATGAAGTGTTAAATACAGTGTTTGGAAGATCTTTTGATGGATTTTTTCTTCCTTTTTCTTTACATCGTGCCAGACCTGCATTTGACAGGAGCAGTGTGCTTTCTGAAAAGAGCTGCTTTGCCTCTCCCTCTGTATCGTTTGAATGACTGGGACCAGAAAAAAGCTGGCCTACTGTGTATGTGTGTCATTACACGTGGTTCTGCAATTTCCTGTATCGCTGTTTAACTTTGCATTTGGGATGAAAACCCTCTTACTCTAGAGTTCAAGTCTTTCTCTTATAAAAGTGTGGAGGAAAGGCCATAGTTTTGAATTGGCTTCTGGTCAGTGTGTTTTTCACAACTTTGGAAAAGCATCTGTGCTGAGGAAGAGCAATATCTTGGTACAGAGAGAGAAAGCAAGGGTACGTGTGTAACTCCTGATTCTCTGCATTCTGCTGCACCTGACGTTCTGGATCTGTTTGGGATTTACATTCTCCTCTTACTTTCTCTCTGTGGTCATTTTTGTACTTCCACAACTTTGTATTTGCTTCATCTCCTTGTTCCTGGTGCCATTAATGGGCCTACTTCCTCTGATGCCTTCAGGATGGGGCCTTCTTTATGGATTTTGTTCGCAGCCCTCGCTCAGCTTCAACTTTCTTCTCACAGGTTAGTTTTGAACGGGGTCTTGTCATCTCTGGCTTTTGGATTGAGGCAATGGAGAGCATTGGTTGTCTTGAGCTTGCAACTTGGCTAGTTTCCAGATCTGCTTGCTGAGAGATGCACAGTGCTAAAAGGACAGAGTGACCAGTGGTGGAGGATGTGACTCTTTCCTTCTACCATTCAATATTTTTGGTGTGCCTTGGATATTCATGTGCCCTGCATTACTGTCCTTTGCATTACTGTCTTGTCAACTACTGAAGCTTCTCTTTCTGTGTTTCACCAAGTACTGCTTTTCCAACTTCCCTTGCTAAGTGAAATGACAACAGCTTACTTACCCCATTCTCATCTATGTTCCTTGTGTGGTCTTTGACTGTGAGAGATCCAAATCAAACTGTGTCCTCGAGTTCTTAAAAAAACTGAGGGCAGAAAATACTGTTTTCATCTTGATTTAAGAGCCACTGTGACAGAAGCTGTTTGTACACCTAACAGCAGTTAAGAGTTAGCAATAATACAGTATAACAGTAGAAAATACTGCTGGTTTAAGTGAGCTCTGAGAAGGGAGAGTGGTTTTAGCTGAGTGTGGGGACTGTAGATTCCGTGTCAGCATTTGCCATTTCTGGCTGCTCAAAGAGGGACACCTGCCATTGCAGCATGAGAGATCCTTGGGATGGAAGAAATGGAAAGCAATATGAAGAATTCTGGTCTCACTGTCAGACCTCTAAATCAAACTACCAGCTTTGTGATTTTTATTTTTTTTTTTAGCTGTGTTTGTGCTGTGGATTCATCATGGCAGATCAGCCCTCATATTTACACTAACTTGAGTTGCTTAGTTACTCTGCTGTTCGTATTCCTCTCCCCCACCTTTCTAGCTTTATATAATATCTTTCCTGAGCCATACGTGTTAAAGACAGATGGCAGTTACAGCCTGTACTTTGCTGAATCTTTCATGTTCTTTCTGAAAAGATTTTGTTAATTTTTTGAACTATTCAGTCTACCATGGAATAGTGCAAATGTTCCTGCAGGGGGAAAATGTTCTTGTTGTCTCAGTGACACAGGTGTGGGTGGGTGCCAGCCAGCCTCCCAGTACTGCCTTAAGGAAGAAAGGAAGATGAACTGATTCCGTGCATTATGAAACTTGAATTCTGTGTAGTACATCTGCATATTTTTGTCTGAGAGTTGAAAATGTTTTCTCTAACTACTTACTACTTTCTCATAGTGACTAAATTTCCTGTTCTGTCCATTGCATGTTTATAATCACACTTACTCAAACTGAAAACATCAGGTTGGGACTGGGATTATTAATTTGTCGGTGGTTCTTTCAACACAGTTGTCAATCCTCATCTTTACCAGGGTCACTGTGGAATGGCAGCATAGGTAAATTTATGTTTGTCAACAGCTCTGTGGTGGTAACAAAAGAAAGACTGCATTTATGCTTTCACTGTATGCTTGTTCTAGCTTTATAGTACTGCTTGTCATTAACAAACTTAAGCTGAGATGGAAAATTGGGAGGGCAGGGGAAGAAAGGAAACGGAGGAAAGATTACATCATAAATCTTATAAATGTGTCTTTACTCCGTGCAGGTCTCTATAGATCAATCAGTTCCTGGAACCTCAGATGCCAATACATTGATAAACACAGGGCAGTCAGCCGAGAGGGGCAGCACTCAGAGCTTGGGAAGTTCCCAGAGCACAACAGACCAAGGATATGTAACAGCTGGTGCTGCAGAGGGCAGGTAAGAGGAGCACAGTAGTGCTGCACAGTGGATCTGCACAGGAGATTCCTCCTTCAGGTGTTGTGGAATAGGCACTTAAACAAGAACCTGAGAACAAGATGTGCTGTGTCTGTCAGCACTAGAAGGCATTTGTCACGAGACTCTTCCATGTGCAGAAAGAGCAGGTAGTGAAAAATAAGCCTTGCAACCCAGTTTTCCAGAATTAAATGAACCAAGGTCTCATTGTTCCACCTCCAAAAAGAGCTTCGTTCTTCTAGAAATGAGGGCGTTCTGTGTCTGAAATCTGTTAGCAGAAGGCCAGGTTTTGAACTGACATCACTGACATCTGTCTTCTGTCTGTTCAACAGAGGGAGCCCTGCAGGCCTTATTGGGTGGAGTAGGTTGTAGAAAACCAAGAGGATCCGACCTGGAGGAAAGACACCAGGGAGGAAGCAACTTCAAAAATAAACTGTATCAGCACCTGCTTCCTGTAGTTGTATATTAAAGTTTAAAAAAAAAAAAAAAAAAAAAAGCTAGTTTTAGAGTATTTGCTGTCCTATGTCTTCATCCCACGTGTGTGAATTGGGTCTCTGTAGCAATAACCTGACAGCCTCAGGGGGAGAAAGGAGTGTAATGCCTCTAGTTGTCCATGTTAGAATGAAAAAGGAAATAAATGTAACTAAGTCGTTGTTCAGAGGAGAAATCAGTATTTTTCTGAAGTGCTCATATTGGAGCAAATCTGGCGAGCTGCCCTGCTTTTTGAACATAGATCTGTTTGCTTTGCAGCTCTCAGCAGTGCTCAGTAAGCTCTCTGACTTCGTCCTCCACCTTGATGGAGATTCTCGAAGCCATGAAACATCCTACGTAAGTGTTTAATCCAAGTATGCTTAACATCTGTCTCCAAGTTTTGTAAGTGGATGTGGGGCATGGTCTCACTTACAGGAGAACTCCTGTGATGTCAGCTGTGAAAGAGTTTCTCTAACTTTTCTTGCTTTCAGTTCCAATCTCTCCAGCAATGATCTTTAAACACTGAGGTACCAGCATTGCAGTACAGACTTCAGTTACTAGAGTTCTGGTCCCGCCAAAGTGAGAATTCTCAGTGAGGATAACACTGAAGTGCTGTCAATGTCATCTTTATCTTATCACCCAAAACTAACAAACAAAAATTCCACTTTGGGGACACTGTGCACCTACTGTCTTCTCTCTTTAGCTCTTCTTTTTTTTTTTCCACCCAACAGTGATTTTTGTCTTAGTAATTAAACAGAATTGTTGAGCAGGCTGTGCTAACGTGTTTGACTTGCTGTGTTTCAGCACAGGGATCCAGCTGCTCTCTGAGCAGAAGGGCCTCTCTCCATCCTGTTTCATCAGTGCAGAAGTTGTGCATTGGTTGGTGAACAACGTGGAAGGTGTGCAAACCCAAGCCATGGCGATTGACATAATGCAGGTAAGGGAACTGCCTCAGGGAGCAGAGAGGGCCAGAAACACCCCACTCTTTGAAGACAGTAGAGTAGTGGAGGAAAGCATTGCACTAATTCCTGTTTCTTATTAAAATCCTACTCTTGATAGATACTGAAAAATGTGTTCAACAGAACACAAGGTCACGAAGTCACTACTGAAAGTAACTTTTACCAACATTTTCTGCACTACTGAGATGATAGATGCTAGTTGGTGATGGAAATTACAGTAAATATCCATTCCCTAGTGCTGCTTGATTTATATCTTAGCGAAGAATCATTTTCTCTTGAAAAGTTTGAATTTTTAGGATTCCATATCACAAAACAGCAGTGTGGTCTTCAGTAGTAATGTGTATATGTTATTGTAGCACTCGTATACGTAGTGATAGTTCTGCATAAAGCTCCAGTTAGCTGCAAGTTACCATGAACTCTCCATTGTGTTGGAACCACAAAGCACCACAGTGTGGTGTTTTTGTGTCTTGTAATAATTAGTTTGGTTAATTAAGTTGTTTGTATATCTATCATATATGATCAGCAAATGTCCTCTGTCTTAGGAGTGCTGAAGCACATGCTGGCTGTGTTCATGAATCTGTCTTCCATATTGAGCTGTGTCTGGGCAGTGGCTGGAAATGTTTTGGAGCTCATTGCTCTACTGAGATCCCATTATCAATTAATGGAGAACCTAGAATGTTTCTGAACTCTCCCTGTGAATCCATCTGTAAATCCAGAGCATGGTAAGGGAGGAAGGCAGACATCTATGGAAAAGTCAAATGCAGTCTCTCCAGAAGATGAGGACTGGGCACCTTTGCAGAATATCAAGAGATAACATTGCTGGTGTTCTCCATAGGCACACATCTGAACAAAAAGATGTCAGGGAGAAAACTGATTTCCAACTGTTCCTTAATAATCTTTTGTATAGCTAAAAGAATGACTTCTTTTTCATTGTGTTGTTTTGTTCTATTTTTTTTTTTGTTGTTCAGAAAATGCTAGAAGAGCAGCTGATTGTCCATGCATCTGGAGAAGCTTTACGAACCTTTATTTATGGCTTTTATTTTTACAAGATTGTTGTGGACAAAGAACCTGACCGAGGTCAGAATTGTGTTACGAGGCATTCCTCGTTATTCCTTTGTGTAATTGCTAGCTGTACTTGATTCTTGATGGGTGTTGCAGCAGAAATGCACTTTGGGAGCAACCAAAAGCATTGCTCTAAAGAGAACTGAGGAAATGTAGACTTTGGGAATATTATTTAAAAAGAAAAAAAAATGCAGACAACATAGCCTAATATTTTTGTTTTCCTTACCCACTTTTTAGAAAGGTCTTCTCTTTCTTGATCCCGAGCACTTGTTTCTAATGGTCTTCTGTCCCTCCCCTTGCCTTTTATTCAGTGGGCATGCAGCAGCCTGCCATGTGGCACACAGCTGCCATGGATGACTTCTCTGCCTTCCAGAGGAAATGGTTTGAGGTGGCCTTTGTGGCAGAAGAGCTCCTGCACTCGGAAATCCCCGCGTTTTTCCTGCCCTGGCTGCCCAGCCGCCCAGCCTCCTATGCAAGTAGGCACAGTTCCTTTAGCCGCAGTTTCGGAGGACGGAGCCAGGCAGCTGCATTATTAGGTAGATGCACAGCACAGGTGACAGCTGGGGAAGTTCACGGGGATAGTTTGAAGGGGGAAGAGCAGCCAGCCAAGGGTATGATCTCACGTGGACCAGCAATAAAGCTGCAGATTTCATGCTGGCCTTCCATGTGTCTTGCAGGTAAACTCGAATGTCCGAGGTGTGTTTCACTGGCTGGGCAGGGCAATTTTTGCTTCTGAGTACTAGAATTTATTTTGAAACAAAGTATGGTGAAAGAGTTGTGTGTTACTGAACTGCCATGGCATCCTCTAGAACTCACGAAGGAGAACACTAACCTGCCTTCTTGTGGATCCAGAGGAACTCTTCAATCTGTTGTGAAACAGCCAAGCAGCCAAACTGCCTGAAATGACATGCTGAGTTGCTTCTCGATGGCAAGAGTCCCAGTCTGATCCAGATGTGCTAGAGAAGCATTCTGTGATTATGTGCTCCAGGCTTCTTGGCTAATCTGAATCATTGATAGAGAGACCCCCTATATTAAAGCCTGGGAGGCCCAGCTACAAATTGTCTCTGCAGCGTAGAAGCAGCAGGGATTGCATATCAAAGATAATAGTGTTCCTGAATGAGAAACCATTATGATATCTGAAATTTTGTAATGTGTGAACTATAATGCTACCACTAACAGCCCGTGAAACATACTGGTTGCATGCTTGACTTTGTTGCTTTGTCATTTCTTTATTTCCAGGCCAGCCTGACTGACTTGCTTTTGTTCCCCTTTCCCTGTTTAAAATTACCAGAGAAATAATTGCTATGGAATTGTAGTTTCAGATTTATTAGATACACCTTTTAAAAGCCCATCTCGATTAGGGATAAAAACTTCTGTTGTTCTCCTGTTTTGTACAGTTGACCTTCTGAAGAGAAGCTTCTTACTGCTTGTGCAGTATCTCCTAAATCTGGAATTACAGTCATCTTTGTGTATTTCTGAAAGCCTTGTTGGAAGAGGAACAGCATCAGAAGTGGGAAAGTGTTAAGGATGCAATTCTGAACTAATGGTTAATTCCCTGAAGCCAACATATGTTGGATATTTTTCCTTGTCACACGATAAATCTGCTGCCTTGGCCAGTATCCAACCTCATTAGCTCAAGGATTTGCCAGAGCCAAAGCCTGAACGTAGGTTGGTGTAGGAGCACTGTGGAGGCTGGAGGGGCCTGGGCTGGATCGTGTTCCTCCTTTGATCTCTTACTCACTACGTAGGCCAAGAAACCACTTCACTTTTCTATGTCTATTCTCTTTTGTGAGATGAGAAAATTGAGACTCATAAGCTTGCACCTGGGGAAGTGGGCAAAGAGCCAGCAGTATTCCCACAGTGTTTGTTGGAGTGTACACCTGTGTAACATTCATTTCAGTTGTGATTATTTCTGTTCTGCTGTTTAACTAACATGCAGTTCTTGGAACAATGAAAAATACCTCCAGATAGCTCACATAGTTGTTTGAGGAATAAGTGTCCTGGAGGAAGATCCAGTTTCCTTACCAAGGAACTGTTTCAACTGATGTTTCTGTGCTGTCCCTCTTCTAAACAGGGTTCCCAAAGAAATGTTACCAGCTCATCTGAGGCAAGGCTTTACTAAACCCAGATGACATCTGGTCCACGTGACTTCATTTGTTCCTCTCTTGGCTTTGATTTGGTTGTGGATTTTCTTTCTTCCCCTCCCCACCTTCCCTAAATGTCAGGCTGTGATATAAAACTGCATGCAAGCATTGGGAGCTCTGGAACAAGCTCCACGGATCTCTAAAATCTTTTTCCTCCCAGTTCCCCTATTATTGCCCAGTGATTGTCCCCTTTCTTTCCCAGTGGAAGTCTGACCTGTGATACACTTAATCTTGTCCCTTCCGATTTATAGCAATGCATGCACTAGCCATTTTAGTCATGTATGTAGTGTAGTCTGTGACTGGAGAATAACCTGCCTGCTCCTCTCCGATGTACTCAATAAATCCTTAGTTTAATACTTGCTAGAACAAGTCAATTGGAAGCAGGTGAGTTCTCTTAAAGTCGGGTCTATGGAAGGCAGGGTGTTTATTCTATCAGAATTAAATCGGTTTCAATCTGAAGCTTTAAATTCAGTGATGTGGATATTTCATATCTGTTTGTAAGGTCCTTGTGATTAGCTGACCTGGTTGGACTGCCTTCCTGGTGCTTTGCCTTTGAATTACAGCTGCAGGCAAGGTGGAGAGGCGGACTCCAACCCTAATGGGGAGGTTGTGTTGTCTGGAAAAAAGAACAGCCTGAGGGAGCAGGGAGCTCATTCTTCACTGTGTGTTGCTTCACACACACTGGACTGTAATGTTACAACTGACAGCTAACAACTGGTATCTGCCCAGCTAAGCTGCTTTCACTTTTGGGATTTGCTTTCCGCTGCCCCAGAATGGGATTCGTACTTCATTACAAAACTGACACTGTAATCTTGTAATGCATGTTGATAATCCACTGAAAAGGAGCAAGAAAATGGGAATCCAAGATGTTGCTCTGTTTGACTATAGCAGACAAACATGGATTTTATTTACAAAACAAAGCTGGATGGTGTTCTTCCATTTTTCCTTTATTTTTATCCGTTCCTAAGCTGCAGTAATGGCAATATAAAATATTGGCTTTTAACCTTGAAAATTGTGTCCTGCCAACTTAGAGTAGAAATGAAGGTGGGAACTGTCCCATCTACTTCAGGACCAACTTCAACCATTTTTTAGTGCCATTAAGTCATTAAATGATGAGGTCGTTTAAAAGTTGACCTCATAAAAGAGTGCCTGTGAGCCTCTACTTAAGCAGGAAATAGCAGTATCCATCCCTTGTGCATCAATCTGAAAGGGAAAAGAAAAAAAACACCACAAATTTTTCAACAGTAGTTTTGCAGCCCTTCGTTTCTGTCATATTTAACTTTATGGAAATGTGAAATGATTCTCTTGTACAAAGAAAAGTTGAAAGTGACAGCAGTGGTTCATAGCAGAACTTTGGACTGAAACTCAGGTGATCTGGTTTCTGTCCCTGACCTCGCAGTCCCCTTGTGACACCACACAGGTCTCTTCCACTTCCTTTGCTTCCGTTTCTCTTTTACTTGATACCTGGGATTTTCTTTCACTGGGGTGCTGGGCTGTAGGGCACAGGAGGAGATGGATCTTGGGCACTGTTCCAGCACTTACTGCAAGGCAGCACAGAGTATTGCAGTGATGCTAACACTGCTGCATGTGTCTTGGCTGACTTCTTGCTTTTACAAAAAGCGCTGTATGTGCAGTTCTAGCCAAGTGGTAATGTGGGATATTGATATGGGGCTAAAGACACACGAAGTTCAATTTCTAATCTCCCTTGGCTCTAGGAAGTCCTGGAATGCTCCTGCCCTGTGCAGCAGCACCATGTGATTTCTGATGGGGTCACATAGAGGTACTAAAACCAAACTGGCTGTGAAGGAGATGGGGCTGCCTTGCTGTTTGCTCTGATGCCACCAGTTGCTTATTGATGAGCTTCTTGACTCTTGGTTCTGTATCGTCATTGCAATTTAAGTTCCTGTTCATTTCTTGGGAAGATAATTCTATGACATAGCCCCCCCATTTGAGCAATACTTTTATTTTATTTTTGCCTTTTTTGATCTACATAGGCAGCATTCTGGGACTATTCTGCAACTCAAAAACATTTGGGGAGGAGTGGGAGGACAAATTCATTTCGAGTAGCTTGTCTTGTTTTGTTTTTCTTTTACCCAACTTCCCTCCTTCTCTTGAGTACATCTTTTAAATGTACCCCTGTTCCTTGGCTGTGTAGCTGCTACAGTGCCTGAGCAACGGACGGTGACACTTGATGTGGATGTGAATAACCGCACGGACCGGCTGGAGTGGTGCAGTTGTTACTATCATGGCAATTTCTCCTTGAATGCTGCCTTTGAAATCAAGTTACACTGGATGGCAGTGACTGCAGCTGTTCTTTTTGAGATGGTAAGAGTCAGTCCCTGTGTGCAAGGTAGTCACAGCAGTGCCCTTCTGGCCTCTGTATCCCTCATACTGCTGAGGAACGTGTCTGTCATGTGAAGCTGGTGGAAAGCATTAGGGGAGACATGAGGAGTTGGATCTGCTGCCTTTTCCATTTCCAGGTAATTTTGCTGATGGTCATTAGCATTGCTGCATCTGGTCAGTGTTTACCATGCAATCCATAGTCATTATGTCTGCAGGACAGTTCTGCTTTTAGAGGGCTCCATTTGTGCTGTGCAGAGGTCAGCGCAGGGTGGAGGTGCTATTTAAGTCCCACCTGAGCAAACCTTAGACCTTGAGTGGAGTCTTTGGAAGGGAATCTGTTTTGTGTTGTGTTCCTTCTTGACCCAAGCCTAAAAAAAAAATAATAATAAAATTGAGTGGGATTCCTTTTAGGACAAGGCTTTTCTGAGCAATGGAATCTTCTTGTTCAGCAGTGCATTTCAGTTTTTAAAACTTCCTGGGAACATTTCAAATTGCAAATGCAAGCAGTATTTTTTTTTTTTTTTTTAATGTTTAGATTTTTTTGCTCTTTTATCTTCTTTAAAACTCAAACTATTAGTACCAGGTTTCACCCAACTCAGCCAAACAATGGCTGAGTTTTTGCTTTAATTTAAAATCTATTGCACTGTTCCAGTAAAGCAGCAGTGCTTAGCCACTGATGATAAGTAGGCTGAATCAGTTCCTGAAAAATGTCCTATTTTAAAGTGCTTTCTGATTGATGTGGCACTTAAAAAAGGAAAGCCTTGTGCTTGTACTGCTTTTACAAGGACACTTGTGTGTCTGCCATGCAAAGCGAGCTGTGCCAGTGGAGAATTGAGCTGTCTGATCTATTTTGGGGAATTAGTTGCTCCTGTGCACCTTGGTGCCCCACGACATGTGTCGTGTGAGTCACTGTTTCAATCCTTTCCACAGGTTCAGGGTTGGCATCGGAAAGCCACATCCTGTGGATTCCTTCTGGTTCCAGTCCTGGAAGGCCCCTTTGCTTTGCCCAGCTACTTGTATGGAGACCCACTTCGAGCTCAGCTGTTCATCCCACTCAATGTTAGCTGCTTGCTGAAGGAGGGTAGTGAGCACTTGTTTGATGGTAAGAGACGTTTGTTCCTTTGTGCTACCCTTGATGTTTTTTCCTGCAAGTAGGTCCTTCCTGGCAGACAGCTGACAAGAAGAACCTCGTTAACCAAACCATGTTAGCTGGAGGAAGGGCCTGGTTTGGGGTTTCAGCAGCTGCTCTCAGGAAAGTCGTGCTCAGAGGAAACGGTGCTGGCAGCCTGTTGAGCACGACAGTATATGCAGCTGGCAACAGGAAGCTCCCAGGCACAGGAGGGGTTGCCTCTCTGGTGATCTGTGCCATAATGTTGCATACCCTCGCAGAGCCTGTATCAAGTAGTTGCTGTGTTTGATGTGATGTTATGCACCTGCCCAGAGCTGCTCTGAATTTGTATACTGCATTTGTTTATCCTTCTCTGTGAGATTAGGCTTTCACAACCCTCTTTATTGTTGCCATGGTTACGTTCGTGGTAAGAGTGTTTGCACATGAGATTAGGAGCTAGAAACTGCAATCTCCTTTTCTGCAGTGTGACGTCACCTTTCTGTGTGATGCTGTTGTGGTAAGCCTCAGGTGGGAGCTCAAAGATCAGCGAGCTCTGTCCCCATACAGTGAGGCAGCATTGCATTGTGAGAGGGTTCAATCAGTAAAAGGCTCTGTTTGAAATAATAATAATGCATGTTTTATTTATTTTCATTAATTCTTTATAACCCGCTGTCCAGGTTTAAATGTGGAACAGTCAGTGACAATTCCATCTGCTGTGATGTCACTGCAGCCTCTCTGACTTTGAACTGTTCTCAGTGCACTGTGTGGTGTGCTGCATCTTCAGCCCACGCTCCTCCTTGTCCCCTCCCACGCACCCCATTGTGATCCTTTCCTTCATCTCTGGAGATACAAAAGCTAAATTCAGGGATGAATCTGCTGCTGATATATACAAGCAATACCTCTGATAAGCTGGCATTCCGGGGATCAGTTGTCAGAAAACAGTGGGATTAAAAGAAGTTGCTAGAAAAACTAAAATGCACAGAGGTGTTCTGAGAAAAGCTGAAGTTTTTAAAGAGAAGGAAAAGAAGTGTCTTTTCTAGATAACCTTTTTGTTTGCTTCAGGCTTTGAACCAGAAACATACTGGGACCGTATGCATCTCCTGCAGGAAGCAATAGCATACAGGTATGTACAGAGCAGAATGACTGAAACGTTCACACCTCTTTGGAGAATGGAGGATGAAGACCTACACTGAACAGCCACCCCTGTGTGACTTGAGTTCCATGCAGTCTGGCCCTCTGCAGTCTGCTTGCCAGTTTTGAGATTAAAATGTAACTAGAATGTCTGGAAGTGCCCCTGTGGGCGCAGGGGCAGGTAGGCAGTGTTTCATCCTGTCACTGGCAGGCCATGCTCTTGATGTGGGAGGGCATTGGCTTTGGAAGGTTCTGTTGCACTAAACTTGAAGACAAGCTGCAAATACATTTCTCTGAGTAGGGACGGTTGTTTCCTTCGTGTGTGCTTAACATAGTGTTGATCTGGATGGCAGGCAACGATTAAGAAAAAGCAAAGGTGTGGGATATGAACTGTACACAGGAGGTTGGGCCCACTTAAGAAGGAATTGCTGTAAACTTTCTATACTTCTGTGTGCTTGAACTGCCAGCTTGTTTCACAGTGCTGCTGGCAGGGCCTTTTTTCGTGGTAGAGTGACTGCCTTTTGGAATGGACTTGATCTTGAATATATGCTTTCATTAGCATAGAAAGAAGGTGAGCTGCACTGAGTTGCATGTGAAATGTTACCCAGCACGAACAAAGTCTCAAAGTTACAGCTTGACTGTTTTTCTTGACTATTGCTCTTCCCTCCTTTGTTAGTAACTACTTCATTTAGTCAGATACTGCTCCATGCCCTCCTGAGCTGCTCTACAGGCCCTTGTTTCTGTGGGGGCTATGACAAAGATCAGTGTGTGGCATTGCAGTTTTTCACGCTGTACCTAGCAAGAGCAGAGAACATTTGGAGCAACTCAACTCTCTCCCTTTCCCCCTTCAGAATACAGAAAAAGAAGCCTTTGTGATAATGGAGGGTTTTCCTTTGTCCCCCTGCCTTGGGCTGACAGAATTATAGCTGGTGTGGCTCTTTAGTTTTTTTTTTATTTCTCTGGTGTTTGTTTCTCCAGATTTGGATTTGTGCAGGATAAATACTCGGCTTCTGCATTCAACTTTCCAGCTGAGAACAAGCCTCAGTATATCCATGTCACAGGTGAGCAATACTTGGCAGGCACTGGAGGCAAGGAGGAGGCTATCATAAACAGAAGAACCGTTTGCCATGCACTTTGTGTTTTTTGTCAGTGATGTCTGTCCTCATTGTGTCCCTAGTTAGGTGGCAAGCAGCTGCATCAGCCAGCACAAACCAGAAAACTGACAAGATGGTATGAGAAGCACAAAGTGTTGCAGCTAGTGAATGGCCCTGGCTTGAAATCTCACTTTATAGTGTCTCTGAAACTTTTTATTTCCAGGAGATGGAGAAATAATAAGAAATAAGGCAGAGCTTATTCCAAGAGCAGAATAAACAAATGTGTACGTAGCAGCTAGAAGGGAAAGGAAATGGGAGAAGTCATTGCTGTGCTCTCAGGCTTAAGGTCAGTTGTAGATGTCTCTCTACCTGTATGCACTGTGTGGGAGATGGATTGAGTATTTAGAACTAACATTTACAAAGTGATCCTGTCAGCTCCTTTGTCTAAGCTAATGGTGTATTGCAATGAAATAACCTGTTCAAGAGGGCTGCTGAAATGTGAAGGCAGTGATGGGAGAAGAGCTTTAGGAAGACTGCAGAAGACAGCAGGAATTCATGTAGGGTTAGAAAGATGGATCAGGGCCTACACTTCTGCTTCGTTCCCTTCTACCAAGAGAAAGGCAAGACTAAGTGCTCTTTCTCAGTGCTGCAGTTTGCAGGAAGAAGGACTGTGTGAAAGCAAAGAAGGAAAAGTATACTCTCTTTTACCTTGCTAAAAGGCAATTAACAGAAACTCAGTAAGTCAGCTAATGGTGATAGGGACTTAGGTCTGCCTGTGGCTGAAGTCCTGTCTGTTTCCCTCAGGGACAGTGTTTTTGCAGCTGCCATATTCCAAGAGGAAATTTTCTTGTGGGCAGCAGCGACGCCGGCGCAACTCCACCAGCTCCACCAACCAGAACATGTTCTGTGAGGAGCGCATTGGCTACAACTGGGCCTACAACACCATGCTGACAAAAACGTGGCGGTCCAGCGCCACCGGGGACGAGAAGTTTGCTGATCGGCTGCTGAAAGACTTCACAGACTTCTGCTGGAACAAAGACGGCCGGCTCGTGCTCTTCTGGACCGACTGCCTGGATAAGATGCATGCCAGTGCTCCGTGAGATAGGGCTTTATTTCGTAAGGAGAAAGCTTTACCTCGTGGCAAGGAGGCAGGGGGAGAGAATGACTGGAAAAGAGCCTTTCTGGTGGTTTCATCCTGTGGCTCCAAGGGGACCTGATCAATATAGCTGTTGATATTCAACAGAATTTCTTTAAGCCCTTGGAAGAAGAACCTGAGCTCTTGGATTGCCCATACCTGTCACCGGACCTCTTTTCGGTATCAAGTTGCTGTAGTCCTCAGTTGCCAGAACTTCAGCTAGAACAGAAGTAGAGCAAGAAAAGTGCAAATGGTCTTCAAGGGCAGTTCCATTCAACACAGAGTGATGGGGGCAGCTAGTGGGCACTGGAAGCGGGCGGTGCTGTTTGCCTACCTTGGCAGGCTGCAGCCCCTCTCTTGTCCTGTTGAGGTGTACCTGGTTGTGTGAATATGTATGATAAAGTGTGAGAGATGGCTGTTAAATTTCATATGTGTAAATAAGTAAAAATGCTGAAAATTGAGTGACCTGATGTTTTGTTGTAACTCCAGACAGCAATACAGAAACAGGAAGTAAAAGAGAATGTCACCGAAGGAGGTGCTGCCACTGGTGTGCAGCGTGGTCAGAGCCCAGCAGCCACAGTGGCACACAGTGGGAGCACACAGCCTGCTGCTGCCCTGCAGGGCCAGTATCCACCCTGCAGAGAACTCAGGAGCACTGACCACACGAAGATGCTGATGGGAGGAAAGGAGGAATTGGATTGTTAAGATAAGTCTGTATGCAGTGAAAGGAAGGTGCCTGCATTCCAGTACAATCACTGTCCAAGCAAATGGAAGGCAGCACACAGTGAGTGGGAGAAGTGGGCGTGGGGTGGGTGCAGGACCCTGGGTGGGTGGCAGTTCCTGTTCTCTGTGCTCACTGCACTGAGGGCAGCGGAGGGCTGGCACCTTCTCACTGCTGTTCAGAGCTGATGCTGCACTTCTGTCCCTAAAGGTGATTGTCCCTTATGCTCTACTCAGTGCTGTGAGAACTCAGCTGGAGTGCTGTGTCCACATGTGAGGTCCTCAGCGCAGGAGAGACGTGGATTGGTTGGGGTGCAGCCAGATGAGGGCCGCAAAAATGTTCCAAGGGCTGGGACACCTCCTGTGAGGACAGGCTGAGCTGGGGCTGTGCAGCCTAGAGAGAAGGCTCCGGGGGAGCTAAGAGCGGCCCTTTAGTATCTAAAGGGTTCTCTGTAAGAAAGAAGCAACAGACCCTTTAGCGGGGTCTGTGTGATAGGATGAGGGGAAATGGTTTACTAAAAGAGGGGAGATTCAGATTGGATATAAGGAAGAAGTTGTTTACAATGGGGCTGGTGAGGCACTGCACAGGATGCCCAGACAGATGGTGGTGCCCCATCCCTGCAGACACCCATGGTTGGGGATGGGGCTGTGAGCACTGATGGAGCTGTGGGTATCCCTGTGCACTGCAGGCAGTGGGGCCAGATGTCCTTTGGGAGTCTGTTCCCCTTCAAATGATTCTATTTTTCTGTTGTGTGATTGGAACTACTCACCTGTTAGTAGGCGGGACCCATCTAGGAAGGAGGAGTTCGAGCTGTGTGCTCATTCAGTTCACATATGTGTGCTAAAGATAACAGTGCGTGTCTGATCCCCATTAATATCTTAAAATACTCTGCTGTAGCAGTAACTCATCATCTCTTCTACTGCAGCCTTACTCTGAAGGGATTGTGCATGCAGTCTCTTTGGCAGAACAAGTGCTGAGGTGAGGGGGAGGGAAGGGAGGGATGCTCAGAGCGTGCAGAGCCCAGGGGTCAGCAGGAGTTCCCACCTGCAGGGCTGGGGGGAGAACCTTCCAGGCTGGGCAGGCAGCAGGGCAGGCAATGTAGCAGGCTGCAGGTAGTGAGGCTATGGTGGGAGGAAAGGCCAGCATGGTGCTGCCCTGTGGGAGGTGTCCATGGGGAAATGGGGAGCAGGCCGGGTGCTGTGCTGGCTGCCTGACCTGTCCATCCTGCTGTGCTTGGGAGAAAAGCACCCTTCTTGTCCCCTGAGTGTCTCTGTGCTTAATGTTGTAGTAGTTGGAAGCTGCAAGCAGTGAGCGTTAAGCTTCTTTTATTCTCCGTACCATAGGAACTAAAAATAGGAGAGACTTGTTTTTGTTTAACCACAACCTTCTTCATTGCCTAGACAAGGTTTTCTGTGGGGCCTCAGCATGAAGCGGTTCATGGCCACGCTGAAAAGGAACAAATCCAAGGACCTGCTGTGGAGCAGGCAGCGCAGCTCTGCTGGGAGCTGCAGGGCTCACCTCCTGCTCTGGAGCAGCTGGCTGGGGCCATGGTGGACTGCAGGCAGAGGATGCATTTTCCTCACTAATGTCCACGTTGTCTGTGCTTGTGTGCTTGTCCACACCCATAAGGGCAATGCAACACAGCCTGTGTGCTCCTGGAGGTAGGGATGTGTGTTCTCCTTTGCTTTATGGAGACAAAAATAGGGGTTTAAGTTGTTAGGGTTACAATAAAATGCAGTGAGTGAAGTATTTCCTGTTGGTGTAGTGGAAGGCAATGTGTGTGCAATGGTTGTCCTGAAACAGAGGCCTGTTTTACTTTTTTTACTTGATTGTGAATGAATCTTCTGGAGTCCATCTTGATCTTGTGCTCTGTTGTATACACGAGTCCTTATTTCTGTCTCGTGTGCACAGGAATCCTCACCTCCTTCCCTTTGTCCCAAAGGTATGAAGAATAGGAAGTATTCAGATGAAGTACACCAGCAGCTGTGCAGCTTTGCTGCAGGGGTGACAACAAAACCAAGCAAGAAACAATGGGTAGAGATATGCTACTTGCAGTCAGGTGCCTTTGCCACAGAAAAACTGTGTTCTGTGATCAAGGGTCTATAACTGATCTCATCATACATCTGTCCTCAGAAGCCCTTGTGGAGCTGGGATTGCCCACGTTTGATCTTTCCCTAAAAGTTTCCTTAAAATAAATAAATTTAAAAAAAAAAAAAAGAAGAAGAAGAAGAAGAAAGAAAAAAAATGATGCTGAGTAATTTCACTTGCTTTGAACAAAAAGATCAAGGGAAGTTAAGTTCTTTGTTAGGCCTTTAACAGGTTTGATTTTGGACTTGAACGAAGGCAGGGAAACAACCTTCACTCACGAGGCTGTATTATGGTGATAAACAGTTCTGACTTGATTGGGCTGTAGACTTATGCAATTGCATTTGCCTCACTAGAACATATTTTATAGTGACTTATCACATGAAACTCACAAAATCTGGGGGGGAAGACTGTTGCTGTAAGCATGTATCTACCTTATCTGGATGCAGACAAATTTGTAATGAAAGTAACCTGTGAATTATTTCAGTAACCCTTGTGTGCTACTGTCTTGCAAGGTAAAAGCTTCAGGCTCTGCATGCAGTCTGTGGGTGCTGCTCAGTTTGTCCCATGCCCTTCTCCTATAAGATGGGATGGCCCGGGGAAAAGGTCTGCAGCGTAGAGATGGTTTGTTTCTTTTCACAAAGCAGGAGCAACTTTCAAAATTCCATTAAACAAGAAACAAACAAACACAACATCAACAACAACAACAAACACAATTGAGGGCATAATGAGGTTGTGCATGAAGAGACACTAAAAGTCTTAGAAGGTCAGGATATGACAGCAACTTGTGCCTGAATTTTCAAACACTCCTCATTTATGCTATCTCATTATTCAGTTTATGTAGTTTAATACAGCAGACGTTTTTCTGTGAATGTGATACAGATGTTTGCTCAGGGTTAATAGGAGCTCCTTGGTGTTGTGAGTGCATCAGTGCTTGTGTCACGAGCGTTCTGTTGCTGATGTGAAGCTGTCATTCTGTGGGAAGAGCATGCCTTGCGTGTTTAAATATAGCTGTATAAAATAACACTAAATGGCTTCCTTTAGCAAACAAATAGCCTAGGGGAGCAGGGTGAAATCTGTTTTCTGCCAACTGCTTTTGAGTTTATAAATCAATCTCCTTAATGGAATCCACACAGACTTATTGGAGACCGAGTGAACAAATGTCTCTGGTGGGTCTGAAAACTCTTCTGCCTCGCTACCTTTGGAACTGAAGGCGAAGACTTGATAGTTTTACTTGTTCTTTTTTCCCTGCTCCCTCTTTGCACCTGGGTTTGCAGGAGGGATTGGCTCAGGACATGAGCCTGCAGCCTGCTCAGGTCTATAACTTGTTTGCAAATTATCGACGATGTCAAAAATCCCATCATCTTCATATGGAAAAGCCCATCAACTCGTGCCCTGCAGGTGCTTTGACCACACAAAGGAACAGCTGGATATAGAGGTTCCTACACTCCACAAACTGCAGGTTTGTCTCTTGCTGATGGGTTTGGGTTGTGGTCCAGAAAGCTGAAAACCTCCCCTGGGAAGAGAAGGATAGAGAAGAGTGTGGGTGCAAGCAGCAAGAAGTGCTGACAAAGCTTGTGCAGGGAAAGGTGAACAGAGGTGCCAGAGTCAGAAGGGCACCAAATGGAAGCTATTATACGACAGGCAGTAGGTTTTAGCTCTCAGCTTTAGGGTCAGGATGTGAATTTAAGAGACTGATCTGGGAACAAAACGTAATCTTTGCACTCTGTGCATCTGTCACACTTTTGCTGATGTTAGTGGCAAGTGATCACAACTTGCTATTTCATCTCTGGTCTCAGTGATCACTGCTGTTATCAGCATTTTCTATCCTCTGTTGAAGAGGATGAAAGAGATGCCAGTGTTCATGTGGTGAAAAATTTGGCACCTGCTTCTTTCTACATACAACGGGGATCCAGTGCATCCCTACTGCAGCATCTTGCCTTCTGCCTGCCTGGCCGTTTTCACATTGCTTCTGTCTTTCTTGTAGCCTTCCCAGTGCTGGATTGGATGCAGAGTGCCTTTCAAAGGCAGCAAATACTGATGGTTTAAAGGAGCACAACAATAGTTCACAAACCTTTTCCTTAAAATGTGAAGAGGATTTTTAGAACGCAGATATGTCATTCTGAGCTCCAGTCCATTCCTGATTCCTTTAAAACCCATTCTTGTTGTGCTTCTTCACAGAGCCTTGACCAAATTTCAGTCGTGGGGGAAAATGAGGGTCTTGCTGCATTTGGCAAAATCGACCGTTGTTGGATTGCTTCTTAACTGTTCGTGTTTCTTTGCATGCCTGATTTGCACCTCTCAGGTGGACCTTCTGTAAGCATCAGCTCTGAGCAGATGGAGACAGCCCTCGTGCCCTGTGACCCAGGGTGGGAGCAATCAGCTGCAGGCCTGGGTAAGTCTCCTGAAGGAATGCATTTAAAGATGCTGGAATTCAGGTGATGTGTGGAAACATCTTTGCAGTAACAGTTCAGAGAGGAAGCAACCCTTAAGCTTATGCATGGGACTGTCTTGTATTCCAGTTCCAGTTCACTTAGAGAGCCTTGACTCCACAAATGGGAGCGGTCCATGCCCAGCTTCAGGAAACTGGCATGTCTAGTAGTTAACCTACCCCCTGCTGAGGACAGGTTTAGCCAGGGGATCCCCCTTTTCAGCAGAGCAGTATGTCTGACTGATTTACTACAGCTTTACTCAGATCAGTGCACTGTATGAAGTGAGGACAAGCCAGGCTTCGCTGACCCATCACACTGCTGAACAACCTGTAGCTTTTGTCTCCAAGGCTGTGATGGAACCAGAAACCCACTTCAACTCTGCCATCCTGCAGCCCAGAGAAGCAGCAAGCAGTGTTGATGCCTGCCTCCAGCTGAATAACTTTGCCCTGTGCTCTTACAGGTCCTTTACCTTCCCAGGTGGACATGTAACCATGTGGCAGGTCCCTTCTAGCACCACAGCCTCCATGTGGATCCCAGTAACAGAAGGTCAGTATTGCCCTGAAGGGTTTTCAATCACCCTTCAGGTGCTATCTGCTCCCCTTGCCACTTGACAGGCTCCTGGCTTTTAAAACCTCTAGGTTCATAAGGCAAATGCTAACTGAGCAGAGGCTGGATGCATAGTGCTCGTCTTCAACACTTTCTCACTTCTGCTTTCTCTCTCCTTCCTATCCACTCTTGTTCAGCTTTCTCACCATATTTTTTCTTATTTCTTTTCTTTAGAATAGCCTTGATGGGACGTATAACACCTCCTTTTGCTGTAGGCCTACAGACTGCTGTAGCTGCTGTTCAGGCAGCCCCTGGTGTATGTGCAGCAGGGAGAGGAAGACTAGCTTGGTCAGTGGTTGAAGTCATATTGTCTGTAATTGCGTTTAATAGTAACATTTATTTCAGCAGGTGTCACAGCTCCCTTGAGCAGAGTCCCTCAGGGTGGTTATATTGAGGCCAGTTCAGGAAGAATCATTCAGCAGCCAGATTTAGAGGCTGAAAGCTTTGTCCTTAGAGAAGGACAGCTAGGACCCTGGAAGCTATTCCTCCCACAGGTAAAAGAAGTGGAAAGCGCAGGGCTTCTCAAAAGCACTGTCCTGATTTCCCTGTTGAAGAGAGCTGCAGAAAGTGTGGTAATGCATCTCGTTCCAGGGCCTGGCTTTCTGCTTGTCCTCATCAGATTTTGCAGATATTTTTATCTGTACACTGAAAATGGGACATACTGTATAAGCATATGTGTGTTTTACAGTGTGGTTGGTACAAAGGAGATTCAGGGCCAGCATCATCAGAGAAGATATGTACCCCTCTCTACAGCAGGTCTGGCTTCTAAGCTACTTGCCTGGTTTTCTTTTTGACTGGAAATTGTAACTTACACAGATCTTAGTGAGAGCTGACCCTGCACACTAGGTTGGTAGGGCCTGTACTTAATCTAAAACAGTCTGTGTTTGGGATTGGCAGTTTTGAACTGTGGCTGAGGGTGATGAAAGATGAGTAAGGAATTGCTGGCAATATTTTGGCTAGATTTAAAATTGCATGTTCTGCTTCTAGAGTTGAGCTCATGTTTATTTTTAAAATAGGTTCCAACACTAGAAGAAATCTATGGTGAATGTGTCCCTGTTGGGTATGTCAGCTGTGCCAGGAATCCACACACCCTTTATCGTGTTCCTGGCAGGGACATGACCTGCTGCTTCTAGTGAGGATACGGCTATTTGGACTCCTGGTAATGCCTGTTTAGCCTGGTCCATGTGCCCCTGAACTCCCCATAATACAATGAATGCTACTGAACATCAGTCTCTTCAGAAGTGATTGAGCCTTAGGTTGCAATTTCATCCAGGCCTTTCTGCAGTCTCTCTCTAGAGAGCCAGGAGACCTTGGGTGGGAAGCCTTGGGTGAGGCCTCTGCTCAGTGATGGGCAGTGAGCAAGAATCACCTTTGTTAGCAGGCAGGGCCCTGTTAGAAGTATGGTGTCACCCCAATTATCTTGAGCAATCATGATGAGATGAGCATATCTCATCTGGGGACTTAGGAAGGAAGAAGTCAGGAATCAGCTTAAACTGAGGTAGATGAGTGTTGTTACCCTAGAAAGACAGGGCAGAGAAACTATCCCTGCTCTGCACATAAAAGTAAAACACAGAGAAGGAAATGTTTATCCAAGGTCACCCACCTGGAGTAGACATCTAATATCACTGTTACTGCCTTGCCAGTGCCTCTCTGTCTGCTTCCTAAGTGCAGGGGTAGAGCTAGAAGTCAGCCAAAGGAACCTTAATCAGCTCGTCTCATTTTAGAAGTGCTCACCTGGAAAGGACTTGGCCTGAAAGCTTATTAGACCAATTTCAGTTTATTTCTTTTATGGTCTTTTTACAGTCAGTCCTACGCGCTTGGGCTGCATCCAAACCTTTTATGCTCTACAGGGCTGTGAGGTGGGAGTGTGAGAGGGAGCTGGGCTGAGAGCTGACTGTCTCCATCTGCTCCTGCTGCTTGATGGAGTTTGATCCAGCTACTGGACTGGAAGTCCCTGTGGGACAGCCAGCCTGCCTTCACAGAGAGTGCTGGTGTATCTCCTTCACTCTTCTGGTTTGGACAGGTGGAATGTAGCCCAGCTAATGCTTCATGCAGAATATAGCTCTCCTGTGCCTCACATTTCAAGCAGAAAAGCACACTGAACTCCGTGGAGTAAGACAAATTGCATTTATGATCCAGCATATTGATTTAGAAAATACTGGTGCCAGCATGTTGATTGCAGCTTACCGCTTCTTCCTGTGCTTCTGGGATGTCAGCTCAGAGCACAGGAATCCTGCCATTAGGCCCTTCCCTCCGACAGCCCTGTGCCCATGATACTGGCAGGCAGCAAGTCTCAAATCTGCTAAAGCAGGCTACTTTTTAGCACTTTTTTGGTATAATTAAGCTATAGGACTTGTTGCTGAGGGTACTGTGCATGTTAAAATGTAAGCAAGCAATAAAAAAGAATGAGACAAATTGATGAGGGTAGGGGCTGAGTCCATTTGTCACTAGTAAATGTAATTGCAGCATGATGAAAATGAGCAAAATGAATGCAGCCTCCAGCAGAGCAGTCCCAAGGCTGACTGCTGAAACTTGGAAGCTTGGCAGAAACTTCTGTTATCTGACACTTTTGGTCTGGTCTGTACAGCTGTGGTATGGGCAGCATTGTTGGAGTACGGATATCTTTGGTGATGAATGGAGAGAGCACCCCATCATGGAGTACCTTGTGTCTCCTACTTGGCCTGGTGCCTGTGTGCTGTGACCTCTTTCCAGGCTGGATGGGGAAGCCACGTCCCCAGACTTTGACAGCCTTGAAAGGCTGTAGTGGAATTGCAGCTAATGTTGTGGCTGTGTTTAAAGCTACTTTTGTGTGTTTTGACTATGAAGATCTCTGTTTTCAAAATATCTTCCAAGAGAGAGACATTTGTCAGACATCTCTTTGTTTATGGAGAGTGTTCTGGGGGCATAAGGCAAGTTGCAAATGGAGATGTAGTCCTACGTACTGCTCCTGGTTAGGCTAGTCCTCCCTGTGCAGAATATGTTTTTTCAGCCTTTAACAATTTGAATAAATGACAGAAGTTTGTAGTCAACAGAATTCTCAGCAGCCCCTTGTCCTGCTGCAAGACTACAATAAATGGCATAAATACAAATGCATTTGTACATCATTACATTTTCTTCCAGTTCCAGACAGACTGTGGTTGGCAGTCCTCAGTGCCCACCTGTTTCTTCAACCCTGCATAGAAGAAAGCCAAGCCCTGGGACAGAGCCAGGTAAGAGAACACACCTAATGTTCCTAGAAGGCAGCTCAGACACACACGTCATCCAGCTGTAGCACTCTCACAGGAGATGTGAAATCTCACGTTGTGTGTTGTGTGACTCATATAAAATCTAGGCATATCTTTGGCACCCAGCTCACTGCATTCTCACGGTAGCATCGAGCAGATGCTAGGACAGTTTTTTGTTGGTTTTGATACTTGGATTGCTTATCAGATCCTGATTTTACTAAAAATATCATAGGAACAATGGCCTGTGTAGATCCAAAGTACCATTTACATTTTGAGCAGCAGAGGATTCACCTTGCACCGTGCAAAGAAGATGACAGTAAGGTGGCTGCTTGACGGCCCTCCCCTTCTGAAAGGTTCTGCAGGATTTAACTCAGCTCTCTGAAACCTGTTCAGATCTTTCACGTCATTTTCATTTCCAAACTTGGTGTTGCTGAGGAGATTTTGCAGCGTTCTGAGATGGCCGAGAGAACTTTACAGAATAGTGGTATTAGGAAATGTGGTATACATGGTATACAGAATAGTGGTATAGGAAATGATAAAAGAATTGACTTCCCTTCCATGATCTGAACTCAGTCTATATGCTTTCTTTTGCTTTTAAGGAGGTAGAGAATTAAACTCGGAAATTTACTGCTTTCAAGGGGATGGGAGCACATCCGTGAATGAAATGTTATTTAAAAATAGGACCTAAGAAGGCCCTATCTAAACTGTAGAGTGAGCTGTTTGTCAAGTTTATTTTCTGGCTTCAAGTGTATTTTTTTGCTTCAACCAATGAGTTAGCATGCATTTCCATTTCTCTTGCAATGTAAGCTGCCAGAGAAAACCTTTTTGAAAGAGATTTTTGAAAAGCAGGAGACTTGTATCTGCTGGCCTCATTATGGGAAGTGGCTGCATTTCTGAGGGCAGTAACAGAACCTCTTTAGAGCCTTTGAAAGCATCAATATAAAGATCTGTATCTTGGAAAGTGGCCTTTTTACTGGCCATTATGGGAGCCAGATGAGAAGGAAAGCTTTGGGCATTAATAATGAATGAGCCTTTTCTAAGATTTCCCGAGTATGCAGTCTCTGTAGCCAGAGTTTTCCTCTTGCTATTTTGGATTTTTGCACTGATTTTACAGAAACATGACACTCAGTGCAATATGGGCTGGGGAACAAGATACCATGGGATGTCTGCAGATGTTAAAAGGAGACACCTCCAAGTCTTTGTAATAATCAGCCAGTTTGGGAATTCAGAAGAGCAGCTTTTGCATATATTTTTTTTAAATGTGTGCTGTAAGAAAATGAAGAGCCTGAATGGGTAAATGATTTTACAGCGTTTGATTGGCTTCCTGGGTGCCCTGTGTCTGTAGGATAAACTTCCCCTAGACTTGCTGTGGGGTTATGCAGATGTTTATTTCCTGTGTCTGAACCACAGAGGTGCAGATGTAGGCACCCCGTAGCACACACAACTTTCAGTTTGTTCTTTGTAGGTCATGTGAAAGTAGAACAAAAACCAGCTAACTCATTTTGGAAATGTTTCTTTCCCTTCCTGAACAGAGCTCCCTCGTCCAAGTGATCGTTCCCATCTTCATTAACTACTTTATGCTGGTTTTACCCTCCACTGTTAACTTATTTTTATACTGAGCTGGTGCCTTGGGCAAAAAGAAGGGGATTGCTCTTCTCTGAATTAAGAACTGCACACAGATTGCGCTTGCCATTTTTACCCCCACACCTTGTACAGGTGAATTACTCTACCTGAACTCAGAGGGGAACAAAGACTTCATCCCTTCACACACACTGACATTCCCTCCCATCCCGCAGTCCTGTGCCTCTGTACATCTGCCCAAAGCTCTTCATCAGTGAGAAACTGCACTTAAGATCCTATGTAGTGGAGCTTTGATTCCCTCCTGTCTTTCAGGTCCTGGAGGGGCTGGCTGGTGACCCATGGAGCAGTGATATGTTCCAGCAGCATGGCTGTGCTCTGAATACTGAGCAGGGACGAATGTGCCCCTCCTGCAGAGTGGGACTGCACCTCTCCAGCAGAAACCTCATTCTTTCTTGGTTTTCTTAATACTTTAAATGAATGAGGAGTTTGATATGGAGATGAGGATCAGAAAGATTGGGGCAGAAGGATGAGGGCCTTTTCAAACAGTAAAGCTTACTAAAATGGGCTTTATAGGTAAGAATTTTGCGAAGGATGTAAGAAAGGGAAGGTAGATTGTGGATTGTACGTTTCACTGGAGCAGTCTGAAGCTCTTCTGAAGATGTCAAAAATACCAAGTTACTGACTCAGTGGCAGTGCCTGGTCAGGTCTCAGTCCATTGTATCGTGAAGGCAGGTGAAACCCAACTGAAAAGGAGGAAAACCTGTTATTTGCACATGGCCTTTCGAAGCCCACACCTGGGCACATGAGGCTGTGTCCCTGGTGCACCCAGTGCTCATTCCCTGGCTCTCCCTTGGGATGCCGTTTTCCCGTTGGCTGCTTTGTGCTCGCAGCCCGCCGACCGAAGGGCCGTGTGTGCCTTCCTTCACACAGTCTCCTTTAACAGTGGGGCGCTGGGTGAACCGGGGCTGCTACGCAGGGAGGGAAAAGCGGGACGCGCTGTCCGTGAGCCGCTCCGCACCCTTTAGCCGCTCTCTCTCCCGTCTCCAACGGGTCTTTCTGCCCTGAGCCGCCCTGCAGGACCGCTACACAGAGGCGGTTCTCCCGCCGTCCAGCGCCATGGCGGCCGCGAGCCGCCTTCCTATTGGCCGTCCGACCCGCAGCGCTGGTAGCAACAGCGACAAATATATCTCCCCGCCTCCTGATTGGCTGCCGCCTCCCGCCGAGCCGTGGCAACAGCGGGGTGGGCGGGCGGGCGCGCGGCGACCGTTGGCGGCTGGGGCGGCGGAGGGTGTGTGGGCAGTTGTGCCGTCCGTGCTGTTTGAACCCCGTTGGTCGGGTATTTGTGCTGTGGCGGGAAGGGTCTGAGCCCTGCCTGTTGTGCAAAGAGGATAAAACAGTGGGGTGGCTTTAATGCAGAAGCCACCCGTTAGCAAAATTCTCTCTGGGTCTTGATAGTCCTGTGAATGAGATACCAATAAGATGCTTTATTTCTCAGAGCTCATGAGACAGCGCATCGCTGCTGTGATGTAGTTGGCAGTGCTGCACATCTGTACAGCTGAACGGAGCCTGGGCATGCCTTTCCTTGCTGCTGGAGATACATGTTATCTGCAGCAATACCTCTGTTACAGTAAAAAGCATTTCCCTTTGCTCTCAGATGTTGGCACCACTGCCTGCCAAAGAGATGATACAGATCAGATGAATGTTACTACACCTGTATAGGTGTGGGCACTGTCAGCGTTTTAAGCAGTTGAAGAATGTGGTTATTGTGACTGATGTAAAATGGCAGCTCTGGTCAGCAGAACTGCTGTGGAGTGCTGGGAACGAATCCTCACCAAACTGCATCTGGAAAAGGCTTTGCAGCTGAAGCAGAATCAAAGTTTTTTCTCTTGCACTTCATTTAATGAATTTCATCTCCAGATTTGGCACAGTTGCTCTCTGGAGGACCATTGCAATTTCTAGGTCATTTCCCAGATGAAATAACTTATTACTTCTCCATAAACTTACTTTAGGTGATTCAAAGTTTGATATGTGAAACCTAGCAAATTAGAAGTACACCTTTTTAAGAGACATGAAGTCCAGCGGCTGAAGTACAGTATATCCCAGCCTGCCAGCAGCTCTGCTTCACACCACCTGGATGCTGAATCTGCACGAAACACATCAGAGGAGCTCATTGCATTGCAGTGAGAAGTTGCAAGCAGTGCCTGCCGATCTCAGTGCTTCCATTAGCACACACAGGCTGGAGGCACTGCTGTGCAGCAGAGGAAGAGATCAAGTGAACCTGAACCCCGGTGGCACCTGGCCTCCTGCCTGCGGTGCTGGGTGGAGCTGGTCTTCCATGGACAGTGCCGTGGAGTTCTGTGTGCTGTGCTCACATGTTTGAGTTGTTCCCTTTGCGTATTACCTTGTTGCTGTTTCCTAGATGTGATTTACATCCTCATTGTGATTTGCATTCCCTGTCCTGCCATTTGTAGCAAGCTCTGGATGTGTTCATGTTCTTCTTCTGTGGAGCTGTAATTAGAAATGCTCTGTGCATGTGACTGACCTTCCCTGAACTGAATGTACTGTACCTGCTGTTGTCATTCCTCCTCCTCAACATGGCGTGCCCTAGCAAAGAGAGGAGCTTGCCCTAGATAGAAAACAGCCGTTTTTATCTTAAAATGCATATAAGAGCCCAAAGAACAGTATTTATGTTAACAGGTCCCAGAAAAGTGATGGAAATCTGGTTGTGTTTTCAAACTGTAGTTCCTTAGCTGCTGTAGAGGCAAGGATGCTTTCCCAGTGGGCAGGCACACTTGTTTCCCAGTGCTGCTGCTGAGGTCAGACCAAGTGTTACCTACCAGCCTTCTTGGTTGGAAGTGTGGCAGGGAAATGGCAGCAGCGAGGTTCTGTGTGGCAGCTGCCCATGAATAGTTTCTCTGAAGTAATCCTCTACAGTACGAAATACGATTAATGGCGTGAGGTGCTGCTCTCCCTGCTTTCACGTGCCATGACAGCTACAAGTTAGCGTTACTGAATGGGCTCACCTGAGGCCCACTATGGACAAATGTCAGGAGAGACAACTTCAAGGCCCATCTTTTCAGGAAGCTTCTTGTTCTGGGTGCTAGGCTCAACTTGCTTAGGGCCTCATTTTCAGAAGAAATGAGCACTTACAGAGGCTTGAGTAGGGCACCTGGTATAAGGGTCCGCTTTTGGAAATGTTGGCAAAGGCGTTTTATCTGTGCTTTGTTAGTCTGATCCCCAAAGTCTTTCATCCTATGTTCTGCAGTGAAAGGTCACTGTTTCAGATCAACCATTTTCAGTGGGATTTAATCCAGTTCTGAGTAAGGCTAATCCTCTTTGGTGCAGTTTGAAGAGCAGTAAAAATTAATTTGTCAAGAAAGATCTGGGCATATTTCTTAAATATTTGCTGGTACTGAGTCCATAATTGGGTAGCCCTGAATGAGATGTTTTAGGGGTAGTTCCAGAAGTGCTAGACATGGAAATTCTGACTTTATCCATAGGTTGCAAATGCTCAGCACCTCTGACAAGCCCTGAGGTGGAGTAGGGTTGTTGGGGTTTCTTCATGTGGATGTGTGTGTGTTTGTGACTTTCAGTATTCACTTAGCATAGACATCTTTCATACATAGAGGCTTTTAGCAATAGGATGCTCAGGTGTGAGTTCCTGATAAGCAAGCTTTTTTATTTTTTCCTATTTATGCTTGTAAATTCTGGTTGTATCCCTTTGATTACATTAAGAATGAAAACACATTCTTGTATCTGGACCAAGCATTGTGGTTTGAAGCAGCTCTTGAAGGGTTAAAGCTGCTTTCAATTAGGTGCTGTGTTCTTGCCACAGAAACCCCCACAACTGAGCATGCTTCACGGCCTCCTGTGCATATCCCTGAATCATTCTGGCACCTAAAAACACTGCCATAATCTTTTATTCAGACATAGCACTCATTCTTCACTGGACTCCAAAATGAGCAAGTGCTCCAAAACAGCACATTTTGCAGAGAGCTCTGAGGATCAGCTCCTGTCTGCATGGGATTTTGAACATGCAAAAGGCTGCTGTGTCTGAATGCAGAGCAATAGTGCACACACTGCAGTGATCCCCAGTGGGGTTGGTATACGTGTCTGCTCCCCTGAGGGAGGAAGGGCTTCACAGATGTTGTGCAAATCACCGCTCTTTTCTCTGACAATCTCCTGTTGGTGCAGATGTGCACTATGCACAGCTCACAGCGTGAGCCCTGCTGCTTCTGAGCAGCACTCCGCTGCTGCCATCTTCCTCTCTTCACTCTAGCTTTTACCTTTGAGTTACGAGGGAGGTTCTGTGAGAGTGATTGAAGATTAATAAAACTTGAAATATGGCAAGTAGTAGAATATTTTCACGCACACTGTGACAGCCTAAAGAGTTCTGTTGCTTGTTAAACTCTGCTGTACGGTTTGGCCAGAAATATATCACTGAAATTACAGTCCCTTGAGGTTTGGGAAAGAATCATCACACTTCAGCTACACCCACTCCTATCTTCTGCTCTGATCTTGTCATTGGTGACAGCACCTTCCCTCCCTGATGTGCACTTCTCTCACTTTGTTGTGGGGATGTGCTGCCAGGATTGTGCCCCACAGTTGCAGCATTTCCAGGATCAGATGCCCACAGACTCCCCACCTCTTTGTCTCCCCGCCCATCTCTATTTCCTGCCATGCGGTTCAGATGCTGGTTAACCTGCACTGCTCACTCCTTGCTTCTGTTCTGTTTTTCACTGCTTTGTCCTCAAGCCTGTATCATTTAGCAGCTCCCTATGTAAACCACTTCCATGCTGCAGCTCCAGGAATGAGGCAGATGGTAGCAGGGATGTTACCTTGCCTTGGTGCTGTGAGTCTCAGGAGCAGTGCTGCAGGTGTGTGTGCTGCCAGAGCAACCAAACAGGTTGCCCAGGAGGCTGGGCAGGCTCCAGTATGCCATGTGGCCGTTTCCCCGTTGCTTTTCCTTGTTGTCAGCGTGCCCTGTGGCTTGTGCCCCCAGCTGAACATCAGCATTGGGCTGCTCCGTGTGGCTGCCGCGCTGTCCCCAGCGCCTCACACAGCGAGCTGGCTCGGCCTTCCAGCAGGGAGCTATTTGTGGAGCAGCAGGGCTGGCCAGCACACTTAGATGTGCCTATGGAGCAGAGCCACTGCCTGAGATCATGGGACAATTATCAGAACCATGAGTTTCTCCATTTACAGATTCTCTCTGGGTGTGGTCACTGTGCCAGCAGCTCTAAATCCTGCCTTGTGAGCTCTGCTGGGAACGTCGAGCTCTAGGACATGAGGGCTGATGCCTGGCATCTGAACTTTAGCAGGAGGACATGTTAGGTGCTTTGACAGCATGTTCAGCACTCCAGTAAAAGATCTGCTGACCTCTCCTCTCTTCTCCTTTCCTTTCCCAGCTTACAATTACTGTAGCAGATTAAGACTGCACACGCTCTGATTTTTTTTCTCCTTGTTCCTTATGGATTCTGGGAGCCGCACTGCTGTTGTAGCTGAAGGTTGGAGCACTAGATGCTGTATATGAGGGCTGCTCCAAAAGTAATGGCTTCTATTTTATCATGTTGGCCCACTGGTGGTACAGCAGTAGAAGTTGAACCTCCCCATCTACCTCCCTATTGCATCCTGTTGCTGAGTGACAGATGGCAGCAGAGGGGCACTCTGACAGAATGGTGTCTGACATGAAGGTGCATTTGAAGCAAAAATATGTCATTGAATTCCTCCACGTGGAAAAAATGGCACCCATTGACACTTGCTGGATGGTTCTGGTGTGCAAACAGTGCGTGTGAACACTGTGATGCAGTGAGTGTTGCATTTCAGCAGTGATGACAGTGATGTGTCAGACAAGCCACGTTCTGGACAGTCGTGCACAGCTGTCCCACCGTGAAATCTCCATCACATTTATCCGTGTGAATCAGCACATTACAACCAGGGAACTGTGTGTGGCTTCAGTGCATTGGAATATCACAAAGCTTGCATCAGGTGCGTCCTACAAATGCTCACGTAGGAACAGAAAGAAAACTGTATGCAATCTTAGTAGGACCCATTGAATCAGTACAAGGCTGAAGGTGCCGGTTTCCTGGATTGTATCATTCCTGGTGATGAGACATGGTTCCACCACTGCAAGCCAGAGTCTGAACAGCAGCCCATGGAGTGGTGATGGGTAAACTCCCCATAAAGAAAAGGTTCACAATGAGCCCTCAGCAAGTAAGGTGTTGTGCGGTGCCTGCTGGCAGAGCAACCCGGCCAAACCATCAGCTCTGAGTGCTTCACTGCCTGCTGGCCGGGCTGAGGGCTCCAACTTCCGCCTGGCTGCCGTGAGGTCAGTGATGTTACGTGTCACCGTGCGCACTCAGAGCTGGGAAGCTCTGAGGTGCTTTAGACTGGTAAACAGCCATTATACAGAAGCTTCGATTAAAGAGAAAAACAAGGGAAGAAGAAAAAGCACTTTGAGAATGTTTTCGTGGACATACCCACATATATTTGCTGGATTAACGCACGCTCTGTGGCTCAGTGGGTGAGTGAGTGGTTGTAGAAACACTGCGATCTGCTTTCTATGGAGCTGCAACACGGCAGCAGGCAGGGCAGGCACGGAGCGCTGAGTGCTGCGCGGAGCCTCGGGCGCGCACCGCGCACCGCCAGCCCTGCACACAGCAGCGCGTTGCGCGGCGCTGTTCCTTAGCGACGATCTTGACGTACGGCCGCTCAATCTCTTACAGAGCTCAACTATTAAAAAGCAAGACGCTGGTAAAGCTCTGAAAACGGGGACCAGAGCCGAGCAGCCGCGCCCGGGGCCGCACCGCCCGGCTCCGCAATGCCCACCGCCCACCTCCACCTTTGCAGCAGTAAAATGCAGCACTCGCAGTGCGCATGCGCCTCCCCCCGGCCGGCGCCCCGGGATGGCTATTTATAGCAAGTGACGTCATCTAGAAATAGAACGCGAGGGAGCAGCGCCCCCCTCCCCTCCCCTGCAGTCCCCTCGGCTCCGCCCCCTCGTTGCCTTCCTAGCGCGCAGGCGCAGGCGGCGGCAGCAGCGCGAGGCTCCGAGCCGGGCGGAGAGGCGCGAGCCGCACGCGGCGCCGAGGGGAAGCAGTGAGCGCGCGGCTGCAGCCCGTGAGCGCGAGGCGCCGACCGCCACTCGGCGCGTGAGGCGCGGCGAGCCTAACGGTCGCCCGGCGAGCGGGCGGGAGGCGGCGGCCGCGCTGCGCTCTCCACGCGCGCTCGTATCCTCGCACCGCCCGCGCGTCCCGAGGCGCGGACCCCCGCCCCTCTCCTCACCGTCTGAGGGGCTCAGCGCCCGGCCCGGCAGCCACCACGGAAGCGGCCATGGGGGACCGAGAGCAGCTGCTGCAGCGAGCCCGCCTGGCCGAGCAGGCGGAGAGATACGACGACATGGCCTCGGCCATGAAGTCGGTGAGTGGTGCGGGCGGCGGGGCCGGGGGAAGGGGGAGGTGAGGAAGGACGTCCGGGCCGGAGCGGGGTGGGTCCGGGCAGGATGCGCCCAGCCTGTGGCGGTGAGGAAAGGAGGGGAGGGTTGGGCGGGAGCGGGGCCACCCGCCGGGGAATGCGCCCAATGTTCCCAGTGCTCCCGCTCTGCGGAGCCCCGCAGCTCCCGTCCCTCCGGAGCTGGTTTTCTCCCTCCCTCGTTTCTCTCTCCCCCTCGTTTCTCTCTCCCCCTCGTAACGACGCCCGCGCCTCCCGCTCCGTCCCTGCCCGGGGGTGTGGCCGGCCCTACGCCGCCAATCGGGCGCGGTGCGGAGCGGCCGTTTGAACGCCGCCCGCCTCGGGGCGGAGGGAGCATGCTGAGCCGCCCCGCCATCCCGCGCCTGGAGCTGAGAGCGGGCGGTGCGACCCATCCGGGGCTGAAGGGGCGCGGGGCGGGGTGGGATGGCCGCGGGGGGGCGGGGGGCTGAGCAGCGCGCGGCAGGAGGAGCCCCTTCCTTTTCTAGAGGGTTCTGCCGTAGAGGCTCCGAACAGGGGCCTCCCACGGGCGTGAGCGCTGCGATTCGAAGATGGAACTGTGGTCGCATCCGGGTATACGAGCTGCTCACTGCACTCAGAATCTGTTTCCTAAACTTTAACGTTGCCTTCTTGCCTCTTTTTGTAGGGTAGCGTTCTCAGTGTGTTGTTACGCAGTTGAATACTGATATGTGTTTTAACACTAAGCTACAGCTGCGATGAAAATGAAGTGTACTGACCCGTTTGTACTGGTACATAATAAAACTGGAGAATGACCAAACTTCATGTCTAGTGTCTCTTTTTAAAAAACAAAGCATATCTGAATTCTGAAGCCTGTGTAAATGCTGGTAAATGTTTAGCAAAGACCATTACAGTCTTTGTATTAATTGCAACTGATTTACTCTTGTTGATCTCGTTTTTTTGTGAGCGCCAAGAGGCCTCAAGGGGACCCTGGTTTCTCTTGAGAAATAATGCTGCATGGTTTGAAAGAGCAGCTACAAATCAAGTTCAGTCATGGATTGATTCTTGCAAAAAGTCTCCTTCAGGGACTGTATGATGTATGTTACATCTCTTAAATGAGGGCAGGAATCAGATGTTTTATCTTTTTAATGTCTAACTGTTTACAGTGGCATAATAAACACCAGCATCAATCTAGTTCTAAAGCACAAATACTTCTGAGTATCTCAATATTAAATGCAGTTGATGTAAGCTGTCTTTCAGTGATATTATTAGAATTCCTGATACCTACCGTGAAGTAGTAACAGCTTCATTCACCTGGAGAACACTTCTCATCACTATTTCTGAAGGATGCAATCAAGAAATCACTAAAATCCACTGCTGCTCTGGAAGACACCATTTCTAGCTGTAGCTGGTAGCTTTTTTTCCCCCAGGCATTGCTGATCTGCAGGATGTATATGGCTCCCTGAACATGTGAAGCAAAAAGAACATGGTTGCTGTGTGTCAGGAGATATGTAAAGTAGAAGTAACTGGTGTGTGTGTCCTGTTGGCATCTTAAACTGAACTACTGCTCAGTTTTCACTCATTGAGTTTCGGTATTCTGTAATGCCATTTTGATCTGCAAGAAGTTGTATAATGATGAGCTTCTGTAATTTGGAGCTTGCTAACACTGTAGATGAGCTGTCTTTAGCATGTATGAAATGTTACAAGTACTGAAATACAAAAAAATTTAGCTGAATTTAAAGGGCAACAGTTGGCTCTTATTAGGCTGTTCATGTAATCTTTCATCTTAAGATTCGAGTTGATTTTATAGGTGTGAGCTGAAGCACATTGTGCACTCAGATGTTAGACTTCCTTCAGCAGGAAGCCAGTGTTGTAAATCGGATATCTAGTCTCAATGCAGGATATTTTGATTTGAAAAGATTCTTAAAAGTATTCACATAACATACTTGATTCTTTTTGTAATGGTGCTGTGTGAAAATGCTGTATTTCCAGTGTAATGGAAATGCAAATGGTTAATTTCAGCTCCAGGTATTTATCAGCGTGTTTCTACAGCACACAATACTGTCAGCAGCCTGGCAGTTGCTCTTAACACACAAAGTGATAAAGATTATTGTAGCAAAAGCATATTTGTACAATATTTGGGATTTCCAGTGAAGAAAGAACATGAAGAGGCTCTTATCAGCTGTTGATATAAAGCTGGAGGAATACTCATTGTTCAGTCCTGTCTGTTCAGCCTTCTATAGAAAATATATATATAAATCTATAGATAATACAGCTGTTGTAGCTTAAATAAGGAACCTGCTGTTAAAGAGTACAATTTTTCTTGCTGTTTGTTCTTTTTTTTTGCTATTTCTGCTTGTATTTGTACTTACAATAGAAGTATACTTCTATTAGTACCTATTTATCTATGTAATTAAGTTGCTGTTATAAATCAGTGGGTGTAGTCAATATTATTTTCATAGAAAGTACATGCATATGTAAAAGTGCCTCTAACCAAATTACATCCTTCCAAGGACAGTGGCAGTCTCACTGCATTAAGTGCCACTTAACGTTCCAACTGTTTGGAGTAATACATGTGGTAGGTAAAACCTGGCTTCCAAACACACTGGGGAAAAACGTGCTGTTATTGTAAGAGTGTTAAAAGTGCTCGTTTGTTGGAATAAATATTGTTCCAACAAATTACTGAGCAGATTGGGAGCATGAATGCTTTTGGTATTAGACTGTTCCAGAAATTGATTTTAAATGTTGATTATAAATACTAAATAGCTGAACAGTTTTGCTTTGTAAACTGAGTCAGTCTATTAATTCCAATATATAGTAGTGTGTAGTAGTTTTTTTTAATCTGCATTGCTTTTCTAGTACAGGTATGTAGCAGGTATTGAAGATTGAGATGAATCTCAGTTATGTGAGATGTGTAATTTTGATATGAGGCATGTGAAGAAGATTTACTACACCCTGAGAATACTGAGTCTTGGTATTATTGAATATGTGAATAACTATAATGTGAACAATATCCTTCCCTGCTGTGAGATGATTTTCACTGTGGTTTTATACTGTGAAAGTATCTGTCACAAAAAAAAACAAAACTAGAAGCCACACTGATGCAAGGTATTGCTCTGGTTTAAATGAATTCATCTGGTTTGTTCAGAAATAATGAACAGTATTCATTATGAACCTTCTCAGGATAGTTTTAATGATTGAAAGTGGCTTTCCTGCTCAGGTACAGTCTTTTGCTACAGCAGCTCATTAAGGACTTGTCGAGCTCTGACAGCAGTGTTCTTGCTAACAGAACAAGTGCAGTCACACACATGCAGTTTACCTGGACCGGACTGATGCCATTAGGTAACCTGACAGTGCATTCACCTGCTGTCAATTACAGAACCATTGCTTTGGTGAGTTTTCGATGTAAGATGAACTTGGCTTGATGTGGCCCATGTAGGATCACACCATTGGAAGTCAGTTCTGCTCTAGGAAGCCCAGCGTTGTGGCCAGGATTCCTTTTATGTACTTCTTTCTCAGTTAACCGTGAGAGCACTTGGACAAAGAGCTGAGGGGATACCTCTAAGTACTACAGAACCAACATTTTGTGGTTTTTTAACACTTGTGAACTGCTAGTAGATCATAGCCTGTATATTCAGCTGGCTTTATCTTGCAGTCCTTAGCAAGATGATGCAGACTTTGATGTCAGAAGAATGTTTGCGTAAGAAAAGTAGTTATACATCACAAAGTTAGTACTACTTTGAAGTCGTACTACAAACTTTTTTCTCTTAAGTGCTCTTTTTCCTGATAGCCACTATAAAAAACACTCGGTCAAAAAAGTAGAAGTGCATTTCTTAAGCAATCATCAACTCCAGATAACGCTATAGGGAGAATGGAAAACAAGAAACATTTCCTTTAGCACTTCAGGTTTCCTTTTCTACATCATCCCAACAGGAAGAGAAACATGTCTGTTTTTATGTAATTTGCTGATGTATCTGAAATTGATAAAGCTGCTGATAAGCACTGCTTTCCTTTCATTCTAGCTTCTGGTAATATAGCTGTTTGTGTTGGGGCTGTAGGTGTGATTTTTATGTATGCCTGCACAAAGGACCAGCGTTCTTTTGGCTAGGATGGAGGCTAGTTTGCCATTTCTCCTCCAGAAATCACCTTTGAGTTGAGATGGAAAGGGTTCAGCATTAATGAAGTAAAAGTGGGGAGGTGGGGTGAAAATGATGCTGACATCCTGAAGGTTGTTGAAAGATGACACTGGAAAGAGGAGTTCCACTGCAAGCATTGGAAACTTCTGCCATGGCAAGAATCACTGGTGGGAAACAGCTCCTGTTATGCTGAGTTCCTGCACTCCTGCTAGGTGCTGCTCACGGGAAAAATAATTGTCAGTTTTTACATTAAGTTAACAGCATCTGCCAAGGGGAATGAATGCACTTCTGAGTGTACTGATACTGACACTTCAGCTGTACCGTATCTGAAAAGTAATTCACTTAAACTTCAGTTATGGAGAAGGAAAGAAAGGTGGAAAGGCATTTAGGGGTCGATCTTTTGCAAGTGCTGTATCCTGTGCACGTGCAGCTCATGAATCAGTATTTTTAAGATGGATGTTGTGGTACATTTTCTGCAATTGAAAATGAGTAACGTCTGAAGAGAGAAAATAGGCTAGGAAAAAATCTAGACTACTCTTCCGAGGCTAATGATACTGCTGTGGGATTACACTTTGTGTTGTGACAAATAGGATGAAACTTTGGAAACTGATAGCTTCCATCTCCATACATAAATGCACCAGCTGTAGCATAGTAAACATGTAGGTTTGCATCGTGGGTTTTTTGATGGTTCTTATGGCATTTGTTAGGTGCTGCAGAGTATTATTTAGATATCCACCACTGGAATGACCAAGTAATTATTAATCTCTGGTTTTGATTTTTTTTTTTAATATTATTTTTGTAAAAGCAAACACTGTCCTAACAGACTGGGGGAATAGAAAGGCCTAAGCTAAGCCTTCACATCCTGAGGGAATTGATCTTTACTAGAGATAATGATAGAAGTGGGTCTGACTAGAGATTGTGTTTGGGAAAATGGGGTGTGGAAGCTGTGAAGAAGCTTGTGACAATTACATCGAGTTGATTCATGTGCATTTACCATGGGTAGGTTGTCTGTCATTGTATCAGGGTGGACACAGCAGTGTCTTTTGGAAGTTCAGCTTCCAGAGCTGTGGGGAAAAGGAATTTTGGAGGTAACTCAATTCAGAGTAATTTCCCTTTCTGAGAAAGTTAATTTTTATAATTATTTTTCAGGCTTGGCAGGATCCATGTTTACTGGAGAGTACACTGCTTACACAAAGAGTGTAAATATTTGTGACAGTTACTTGTAGATTGCAAATTTGGCTGCAGACACTGTGTGTCATGGAAATATGCACTTTTTTGGGAAGTAGTTAATTTTAGCAGTGTGTGAGCAATGGTAGTTTTATCTTCAGTTGGAAGTGCACATCCTTACAATTCTAGTGACTTCCAATGCAGCTAATTATGTGTAAAGTAGCGGAGCTGTGATTTTTAATTTAATTCCTATTAACTTAATTTCATGTTTGTGAACTTGAAAATCTGAACAAATCCAAGTGGGTGTAAGTCTGAAAAGCCTTTTTTCTAATCAGCACAAAGTGAAACAGGGCTAGGTGTAGTCTTGGATGTTCTACCCTTCCCTTACTGCAGCTTTAGTAGTAGGAACTTAGTTTTTTTTCATAAATAAAAAATAAAGAATAAAAAAAGAACAAAAACAAAAAACCCAAAGAAAACAGCCCTCATTTGTTCCACCTATGCAATTTCCTTTATATCCTATCCTTCGAACTTGCCTGCAGCCACCAGTCAACAGAAATCAGGCTAACTTCTGTATTAGTGTGTAATGGCTCACTCAGTGAATGAAAGACAGTATGAAGCAGTAATTCCATTTGTACTATGCAGAGCATAATCCTAATGGCCGCAGCGCTTCTATCTCTGCTGTTGAATGAAAAAAAAAAAGCAGCAAAGGAAAGAAATGCAAGAACTGCAGCAGTTTCCAGTGTCTGTGCTGTGTTCCAGATTCATAAAACTGATATTCTAGGTACATTTAAATTCATTGTGAAGTTTGTAGTCTGCATAATTATAGCTCAGACTTGTAGGAGTTAAATCCTCCAAATGCTTCTTTGTTACACCAGCCTGACTCACTCTTTTGGTGAATGTGCTTTGTAATGGGTTTTAAATTCCAGCTCTATTACAGCAGAACTGGGGGGAGTTTCATTCTTTTGTGTCTTGACTGCAGAAACAGCTTTCAAGCTTAAATGTTACAAACTGTTTTCTGGCTAGAAGGAATTTTGAGATCCAGAAGGAATTTTGAATGTTGGGTTTCATGATGGAGGTGCTGAAGGAAACTTGTTATTTCTGAAGATAAACCATTTGAATTTATCTTTGTGTGTATTTTCAGGTAACTGAGCTGAATGAGCCTCTCTCAAATGAGGACAGAAACCTGCTGTCTGTAGCCTACAAGAACGTAGTTGGAGCTAGGCGATCCTCCTGGCGTGTCATCAGCAGCATAGAGCAGAAGACTATGGCTGATGGCAATGAGAAGAAGCTGGAGAAGGTTAAAGCCTACAGGGAGAAGATAGAAAAGGAACTTGAGACAGTCTGCAATGATGTTTTGGCTCTCCTCGATAAGTACTTGATCAAGAACTGCAATGACTTCCAGTATGAGAGCAAGGTTTTTTATCTGAAAATGAAAGGAGATTATTACCGCTATTTGGCAGAAGTTGCTGCTGGAGAGAAGAAAAACAGTGTTGTGGAAGCCTCAGAAGCTGCCTATAAGGAGGCCTTTGAAATCAGCAAAGAGCACATGCAGCCTACTCACCCAATTCGGCTTGGGCTGGCGCTCAATTTCTCGGTGTTCTACTATGAAATCCAGAATGCTCCTGAGCAAGCCTGCCTTTTAGCCAAACAAGCCTTTGATGATGCCATAGCAGAGCTGGACACACTAAATGAGGATTCCTACAAGGACTCCACTCTCATCATGCAGTTACTTCGAGATAACCTCACTCTGTGGACGAGTGACCAGCAAGATGAAGAAGCAGGAGAAGGCAATAATTAAAAAGCTTTCCTCTGATCTGTCTTTCATCCACTTCACAATCCCTGTCATCACCGATATTACCTTGCCACAGTCACACTAAATATCTAGTGCTAAGCATATCTGTATTGTACAGCTGTTCAGATTTGCTGTCCACTTTATCAAGAAGCAGTTTCAGATGAGCCTTCATGGGTGTTGATGGATTGATTGGTTTATTGGCCCTAGTTATCTTAGTTGCACTTCAACAGTGCAGAAAGATATATGCATTTAATGAGGCATTTTTAGTTTGCCTGTTGATTAGAACAGATGGGAAAGAATAATGGAAAACGATTGAAGATGATTAGATTCCAGTTTCAATTTTTGCCATTTGAAATGAGCTGACTGTTCTGTTAAGCAGTACATTTTGTGCATGCAAAGTAAACTAGCCACCTCAATTTTTTTTCAGTCAATGCAAACAGTTAAGCTGATGTGAAATGACAACCCTGTTCATCAGTTTACAATAAACTGTTTGAAATGTGAAGTTTTGGTAGCAAATTTTTTTTTGCCTCTTAACTTATGTGCACAGTTTATTTTAATGCAGTGCATCTACCTAAGAGTTTTGATACTTGTAACCTTTTGCAATTGTTTTGAAGAATCATGAATTTATTTTTTGTAAACTCTTTGGCTGTTTAGTTGTCTGTGTATTCTGACAACACTATGTCAATATTAGCCCATGTTAAGATGGATGACTGAGATGCCAGACTTCTAAATTAAATGTTTTGGAATTAAATAAAATAAAATGCTGCTTCGGGGAATATTATCTCTACATAAGCTGTCCTGTCTTTTGTTCAGAGCAAAGACTGAGTTACTTAGTACATCACTGCTAAGTTAAAACATGTCATTAATGAGAGGACGTCTCGTACACTAAAAACAAATGAGCAAATAACAGTGTGCTAAAAAGAAGAAAGAAGCCCACGGCAATCTAGAATGGTACTTCTTACCTGAGGTAAAATGGAGTTTCCTAAGGTACGTGTTAGTTGGTTTACTGGGTAAGAGCAACTGTAAAGCAGTTCTGCTCAGAAGCTAAAAAGTAGCATAGAATATTACTTGTTTACATCAATGTAGAGACATATTATTTTCTTCTGTCTACAGTAACTTCTAAAGTGTTTTTTTTTTTCCAGAAATGCTAACCACCAAATTGTATTTGCACATTAAAATTCCAGTAGTGTTATTTTGTATTTACCTAATTCTAGCAGAAGCAGTATTTATTCTTGGAGAATGCCTCTCTGTTCTAGCAAACTTAAATCTAGTCCCCAGACTTACATTTTGCTTCTTTCTCCCCAGCAGTTAGAATATATTTATTGGTTCCATCCGTACTTCTGTACTGATGTATTACAGAAGCAGGAAAAGTTAGCTGTTGTTGTGTTACGTGTGGCTGTATCCAGACTGCTGCTGGCACCTGGGCTAGCTCAAAAATCATGTAAGTTCTCAATTTATCTAAATCCATTTTTCTATGACTTAATAAAACACTAGTGGCCTAAATGCCCACAGCAAGAACTTCTCTTGCTTTTTAAAAACAGTGAGCTGCTTCCTTTTAAATATCTGGAGAACGAAATTTTTTAAGGATAGATTTGTTTGTATATTTTCTAGTCTCTTAGGTAATTCTAGATGTATTATATTAGTTACGTTTGTGATAATCAGAGGGCTTGTACAACATCTGAAAAAGGTGTAAGTTAATCTTGATGTTGTGCTGTTGTATGATCTGGACATGCTTGATTCCTACTAAAATAAAGCACCTTGAATTATGTCCTTAATACCAATTGCTGCTGTGTGCCCATGGCCTACTCTAGAAGTTATTTTTTCCTGTATGCTCTTTGCTCAAACAGTGCACAAATGTTTGGCTCCCCCCACCCCTAATTACTTATTAGAGCCTTCTGGCCAGTAGTACTCTTTTTGGACTTCACCTGTCTCAGGTATGGTGCTTCTACATTTTTTCTTCCTTGTTTTCCTCTCAAATATACATATCTGCCAAATGGAACCAAAATGAAACTTGGACAATAAAACTCCCTTTTTATATTGAAACACTGTAGCTAGTTAATCACTGTTGGTAATTGCTAAATTTATTTTTTTCATGTTTTTTTGTAGGCACTAATATGTATATATACATACATACGTATATATCTATACATATATGTATGTATGTATATATGTATATATAGTTAATTAAGGGCTAAGGAGTCTTTTCTCATTCTAGTTATTGCCTTACACAGCTCCTTTGTCAGTGGGTCTCTGACTTCTGCAGGCTAACCTGTTGAAGATTGACTACTGAGCTGTTGCCTAGGGTCCCAAATGGAAATGAAAAGCATTCTGTGAAATGTTAGGATTTCTGGGTGTATTTTCCTGAATTGCCATTAATCTGGATAAATCTTTTCTGACTATCATGAAGTATAAAGCTCCATTTTGAAATGGTTTAGTTTGCTTGAAGGGTGGATTGCCTTCTCCTTAGCAGTGTAAATTTCAACAAATTACTCAGTTATAGTCATAAATGCAAGCAGATGAGAAGATGGTTGGAAGATGTTAGGAAGATAGGTGTAAAACTGAAGTTATAATTGTTTCTTGATGAACCACTGTGTTCTTACAGTGTTTTGTGCAGTTGGCTGGAAACTGTCTAGGTTTTGTACTAGGTGTCAGGTTCTATAGTGTAAGTAAACATGACTGGAAAGAAGAAACTGCCTTCTAAGAATTTCTTGTGCTAGAATCTCTAGAGGAACTCTCCAGAAGAGCTAGGAATAGCAAGAGCTTCCTTATCACAAGATAACCTGAAGTTTGGTAGTGAACTGACAAGTGCAGGTAATTTATTGCCAAGTGAACCCAAAAGGTAGAATTCAGTGACCAGGACATTATCCCAAGTTGGGCTTCAGTTAGAATATCTTCATCTGAAATGTGAAAATTAAAGTTCAGTAATGAGCAGCAGCTGGTAGGTCGTATTCCTCTAAATGAGTGGCATGAGGTCGTATTCCTCTAAATGAATGCAGTTATGCTGGGCCACATGTGGGCTTGTAACGTAATTCAAGCCACCATTTCTATATCTGGAAGAGATCTCAGTAATGATCAAGCTTTTTTGAGGAGGATGAGCTTCAAGGCAGGTAAGTGAAATTATGTGGGTGTATTGCTGTGAATGCACAGGCACAATATCACGGTCCCAGAAGGAGGAAAACCAATATAGGTTATCTGTTCTCCGTCAGCGTGAGACTCACCGAAATCTCTTGGCAAACGTGTAGCAGGAATGCTCTTCAGCCAGTCACCTTTTGGATGAGGTGCTCTATCTTTTTTTCTTGTATTTCATTGCTTTTTGATAATTTTAAATTGCAGAATTGGATCAGCACACTTAGTGGCCTTTGACCTTAAATCTGTTCAATTTACGTGATAACCAATCTGTTTTAGACAATACAGCCATTCCTTTAGTATCCTCAAAAAGAGAGAAAAAAAAATTCTTTTTGCTTTTAGCAAAGCTTGTTCCAGAGCTGAAATGAGCAGCCCTTAGAATCTATACCTGAACTTCAAGTAATTATATTCCATATCACATGCCAGCTTAATGTCTCATTGAAATTTATCTTTGCATGTATTTAAGCAAGGGCAGAGGTGTTTTAAAATACATATGTGGTGTGAATTCCTTCTGGAAAGCGAGTGGGCGCGTTCCTGATGGAGAGATACACTATGAATTATTTTATAATTGGACAATGTACATATGATTTTTAAAAATTGCCAGGGATCGACATGTGTGATTACATAATTGAAGTGCAATTACATAATGATTTTTGATAAAATATTCTCTGTTACTTATATATTAAGTGATAGTACTAACAGTAGAAAATAAACGTATATTTATTTATCCTTGAGTTCTTGGATGGCATCATCATCTTTGTTCTCATTTGCTCGCAGTGCTGTTCTCCAAAGTAGTGCTTGGATTGTCAGCGTACACAAATTCTGGTTGGCTTTGGTTGTAATGCCTGGTAACCCTGAGCTCCAGTGACTGTGAGCAGAAATTGTTAGTGGTAGATTTTGGTTCTGAGGTTAACATGCATAGTAGCCTCGGGAACCTGTAATTAGCTGGAATCTCTATGCTGTCATTTATTTGAGTATTGCAAATCAGTTTGATCTGCTCTACCTCAAGCATTAGAGCCAGATGAATTGCTCTCATTGCACTGGGTATTTTTCCGCAAATCCCAGAATACGTTATGGCAAAGCACTGTGAACTTTCTGACAAGTAATTATCAAGAAATCACTTACCTATGATTATGCAGTTAATATGAGCTTTTTTCTCTCATGTTTTCGCATCAGTTTGATAATCCAATAAATGTGATTGATTCCACTTTAGAACTTAATTTGTTAGTAGTTGAATCCATCCATCTTTAAAAAATCATCTAGTTTAACAATACATTTAAGGAGAGGAACAAATGAAATCACATCATCCATGTGCCTTCCAGCAGTGTACCTGAAACCAAGTAATACCTGCAGTAATACTACATGCCATCTATTGTATTTGGAGAGCTGAATCCTCAGTTACAATCATTAATCAGTGTTCTCTCAAACAGAAGCTACTGAAAGAGTAAAGCACAGATTTCTGTCTTGAACACGCAATATGGAAAGAGGCAGAACTGCTGGGGATTGGCAAGGAAAGCATTTTGCTCACAGGTGTTTCTGGCTGTTGATGTGACCTTGGGTTTGAGAAAGAAGGTCTGACTTTTGCAAGGAGCAGAAGCTAGTGGAAGTGTTAGTAACATTGTAATCAACCAGCTGGTTTTTGTGGTGAGTAAATAGGAGAATATTTTTGTTGGGGAAAAAAAAAAAAAAGGGAGCAAAAAAATAACTGCTATTTGTCCCATGTTTGTTTTACTGAAAAACCAAATTGTTATTTTTTAAGTACAATCCAGGTACTTCAGAGAGAAACCTGTATGGGGAAGTCGAGTTAGAGGTGCTGGAACTTTAAAACTTGACCCAGAATAAAACCATTTTTGCTGTATGTTGTGGAGTCCGTGCCACGAAGGGATAATCCAGAGCAATTGGGCACCATCTGTAGCAGCTTCCTGCCCCCATGGCAGAGCTGTCCTGGAGCAGTGATCCCCATTACTGTCCCTGCCATCCAAATCCACAGATGGGAGCAGACAGCCTGAGCCTGTTGTTGGCAGGAGGTGGCACAGCTCTCTCCAAGTGCCCGCTGGCTGGCCATCATGTTGGGTCACTGCTACAATGCCAGCATGTCCTTTAAGGGCAGGAATGAATCCCTTGATTCTCTTGTGTCACCTCAAGCTTTTTAAGGACTGCTATTTGCCTCTTCTGAAACAAGTCCTGTTAAGCTTCTCTGGCTGTCAAATGTCATGGGAGGACTGTGGAGCTGAGATGTTTGCTGTCATCAGCATCATCAGTGTGATGCTTTTAATACATAAGAATGCTCTGGTGCTGTCGCTGATTCATTCCCCTGGTTTTCACAGCTGAGACTTTCTTGCTTTCAGATAATTCCTGCACTTTTCTGTGTTAATAATGTTCATTTTTTGAATGTGGCAAGGAGTAAAACATTGCATTGAACATCATTAATTACAGAAAATAAATCGTGCAGTGAATTTGAAAATATCTCATTTACAAGTTGTTGGAGCTACTGGAATGGAATCTGTAGGAATTCCTGGCTAGGCTGATTTGGAAAGCATTTTCATTTTTTGAGTACAATATAAGATTTACTGATACAATTTTAGTATAGCTACCTGTTACAATAATTTTGAGTTTGTGTTTTACATTGCTAAGAAACAAATGTGTGAATTCCACATCTCATCTGAATTTCACCCTGAAAGTTACGTTTCTTCTTCTTTGTCAGCTGAGTGTTGTTTCATTGGAGAGGAAAGTTAAAATCCTAAGAGTGGGATCGAAACAGCGCTTTCTAATGGCTGTGGATCTCTGGGTAAAGGTGTTAGGAATTATTTATCCTTTTATCCTAATTCAATCACAGTAACATCTTGGTGTCAATTAGCAGGTGCATAGGAAACAGAAAGTGAAGAACACCTATGAAATAATTTGTTGAAGTTGTTCTTAGTGGTAAACATATTTTCTGTTCTTTTCGTTTGTTCCTTTTTTTTGTTTGGATTAAAGTGGAACATAAGCTTGAAAAAGCTGTCTGCAGGTTTTATTGCCGTGTCTCAGTAAATGACTTTGCATTGGTGAACTGCATTTTCTTACAGGTTGTTTTTCTTCTATTACCTGTGAGCTTTATTGTGTGACATTAGCAGGAGCTGAATTTCATATTCTTAATTAATGTAGAACATCTCTTTGTGGAACTGTAAGGCATAGTGTTTACTGTGTTAGTGAAGACATTATTGTGCATTGCTGTTCATGATTTATGGGAATGCATTTTAAATGGCTAATTGATCTTTGTTTTAGTTACATTTTTTCAACTTGGCCTTTGCTCATTTCACATTTTTCCCCCTTTTTTCTGTTCAGTCAGCTCTCAACATTGTTTCTGTTGTTGGTACACATGCTAGTGTGTGTCAGGTTTTGTCCAGAGGCTTTATCAGAGCTCAAACTGAAGGATCAATTCACCTTACCTGTATTTTACCACTGTTCCTTAAAAACAGCTGGATCTTGAAATAAAACTGCAGCCTGAGACATACCCTAATGCAGATATTTCAGTCTCATAGCTCAGCTTTTTAAGAAAAATTAAAATAAATCCCACTATGCCCTACTTGTTCTGTTCTCTAGCATCTTTTCATTACACGTTCATGCCATGATTTCCTTCCTCCCCCACTCTCCCTGAATAAATATCTTTTGGTAACTACATGAAGATGTAACTGGTGGATGGGGCCTCTCAATTGCGTGAGAATACCCAACATAGCCTGAATTTTGCTTGTGATGTTCACAGTTAGCTGTTCTCTGAATATCTTTTAGCTTAAGGAGTGTGAGGGCTGAAGAATAACTTTGTGGAACCGATGCTGGCCTTGCTTTATGCCTTTCTTCGGTGTTTGTGCCTCTGTCCAGCAGCAGCATGAGATATTTTTCTCCCTTTCAACTCCTCCTCCCTTTTTCCTGTTTCTGTCCCTCAGTCACCACATCCTTCCTATTGCTGCTTATCGCTGAGATTTTTCTTCTCTCTGCTGCCTGTGATTAAACGCCTGGAACGTTGCCAGCCTGATGACTGCACAGTTTTGCAATGAGACTCCTTTGAGATTTACTGCAGCGGGGCTGTTTCTTGAAATGCATTGCTCTGAAGGAGTCAGACTTTATGTGCTCTCAATTCTTTGTATAGGTTTTGAGGATGCTTACCGCAGTAAAAGTGTTACTACTAACAGAATAGCAGCAACAATCTGCTTGAGGTCCCCTGGTAGAAAAATGTTTGTTACAAACTGTATAAAATCTTCATCACGAAAGCTATTTTTCTTTCAGCTGAAAAATGCACACAACTGAGCTGGTTGATGTTCTGCTACTACTGAATTTTGAGATTCTGCCCTTGAGGGTTAGCCTGAAATGAGTTGCACTGAGTGCTATGCATCAATTAGGCAAGTTCTATACTCTGATATTTGAAATTAGCTCTGAATCGTGTAACTGAGGTTCATCGTAGCTTCAGCTGTAAAAAAAAGAAACCCACAGAAGAATCACTTTTGATAGATGTCAGAGCTACAACATTACTTTGCTGAATTGCTGTTCAGTCACAATTGCTACATCTGACCCTGCATTCACTCCCGTGATGAATGGTGGAGGGCAGTGATCTGTGTGAATTAAGCTAAACATTCTGCTTAAGAAAGAATATGTGAATATGCCTTGCTGGATGGAAAGTACTGCATGATATACAGACTGAAGCTTCTTCAATAATGTTGTCATAAGTTTTAGACTGCAAGTTGTCCTCTGAAGGCTCTTTTTTTTGTTACTTATCCTCCACACAAGGCTGTGTACCCTGATAAAGCACCATGTATCAGTCATGTCAGTTTCATTGCCACCAGGCTCATCTTCCAGAGTTTGAGAGCCATTTAGCACAGAGCTGCTGATAACGTGGCTCACCGGCTGGGGCTGGGTGGAATTCAAACACAGTTCAGCAAATGCTCTTCCATCTTGGTGAGGGTTTGGAGAAGCTTTCAATCAATGGAAAACAAATTTTCATTTGTAAATTAGGCAAGTTATTGTTGTTTTAAATTCAAGTGCCAGAAAGCACCACCAAAACCAGAAAGAAGAGAGCGAAAGAATCTTCTGAAGCCCTGTAAGACGTGACGATAACAGGAGGTTATTGGCAGTGCTGTGACAGAGCCCTGAGAAAATGGAAACACGTTAGAAAAATACCTTGTGTCAGAACAAGTAGCCAGTATATTCCACATAGTATGCTTTCATTAGTGCCTCTCTGGAAATCTGGCAGTTTCTTACAGATTATCAGATGTCTCTCCATCTAATTTAGCATGTAGACTATAGCTTAACTTAAAGTGACCATGAATGCTGTGATTCAGCAAATCTAGCCTAAATAAGGTATTATCAAAGGAGAGAATGGATGTAAGATTTTTAAAAAACAAACAGTAATGTGGTTTCTTTATTTATTTGTTTATTTTTATCCCTTCTGTACGTTTTTCAGTCTCTTGTCTTTGCACTCTGTCCCTCTTTATTTTCCCTTGCCTTTATTCTTCTCACAGGGCTCGTACTTTCACTTCTGTTATCTTTTACCCTGCTCGTTCCCGAGCCCTCTTGTCCTCCCTGACCTATCTTCCCACTTAAAATACTTTCTTCCTGGCCTCATGGAGCATCGCCATGGTGACTGCGTGATGTCACTGCATGGGGAGCTGTTGCCCAGGAAACTGTATGATGTCATTGCACTGGAGACAGTTGCCATGGTTACTGAGTTGATTGAGGTAACTGGGAATAAAGGAGTTGTTATCAGACCAGAGCCAGGAAATGCTCCCTTTAATGGGAATAATAATAATAAAAAAAGACACTTCTTATGTCTTTACGTTCCAGGGCAGTCTGCCTGTGATTCAAAGTCCCCAGTTCTTTTTCTGATGCAGTGTGCTCAATTTGGGCTTCTTTCAGTTGGACTGAGTTATCTTGCTCATCTGTTTCTAGTCTTGAATGTTATTGTGGACATCACGCCACAATAAAATGGGAAAAAGAACTGTGTTGTCCCGTGCTTCTGTGTAATGTGTTTCCATCTGTTGTTGCTGTTTGCTTTTTCCTGTTTGGTTTCTTTTTTTTTCTGTGATGAATGGGCCAGTGCAGTTATTATCCCAGCTGATGTCAGAGATACGCTAACAGTGAATATTGCATGTCTGAGCTTGCTTCATCTGCCCCAGGCTCTGTCTCTAATAGGCAGCTATCATTTGTTTTCCACTTATTTTCTGCCTTTTACCTGCTTTTTGTTTCTCATTGCAGTCATTGCATGAGTTCCAGGAAAAGTCCAATGTGAAAGGTGAAGCAGAAATTAAATAAAAAGTAGGAGGCAGCTATTAGAGATGAAGAAAGACATGCAAGATTGCACTTCACTGAGAGCAGTGTGGAAACGTGTGGCTGATCATGTTTCTTGTGAGGATGCAGGAATGTGAATAGTGGTAACCATTTGTCTTAGTAAGTCTGTGCATGTGATGTGCTGATCAGTAGCTCTTGCAAAATGTTGTCTGTGTATAAATATATATGTTTATGTATTCACTGTTTACTTTAAATATATATATTTATATTTCACAGATGTTCTGCAGTGTGGGTGAATTACATGTCTAAGATAAAGTGTGCTCATGTAAGAGTGATTGCCCCTACACATAAAGGAGGGTCTCTGCTCTCAGTACCTGTGCAGATGCTCAAGCATTCACTAGAAACTGTTGTCACAAACTTGCCATTAGTTAACCAGGAGACACCCTTTGTGATGGTCCTGCTTTTGTTGAGCCTGAAGTTGAAAACTCTGACATGGGTTACCTTATAGTTAGTGTGGATCTGAAAACAAGAACTCTATCAAAGAGGTATGGAGTGTAGTGCTGGCATGCCAAATATCTGAGGACTGAAATTTTGTGTTGCTGAAATGTTGACTGAAATCCAGGGCTCCTGAAATGTTGGGAGGAGACTAAAATCAAGATAGCATCTAAGGTACGGCGGAACTGGGTGAAGAGTAGGGAAGAGAATATAATTTAATTGGGTAAAGAGCAGAATTTTTCAGGCTTAGTTATGAGGGAAACAAAGGAGTGACAGTTGGGAATTTTGAGGGGTGAAGTAGTAAAAAGCTTTTATTAAGGTTCATCTTTTTATTCCCTTCCTCATTCAAGTACTATTTGTATAACTGTTTATTTGCTCACTGTAGTGCACAAAGTAATATAAACCTCTCTGCCAAAGTAACTGTGAAATAAAATTGTGTTTCACACCTGTATCTAGGTAGGCCAGCAGGAAACAGCGGCTGTAAGAGATCAGATGGCAACAAGATTAAACAGCTAATGGAGGTGAAAAGTAGCAGTCAGTTGGCACTGAGAGGCTCATAATGGTCAGGTGAGAGGTGAGGGCAATCACTAAGCCTGGGTTTCAGACGTGTGTGTAAATTCTTAATTTCTAACCTGATAAATGTTTAGTTAATCAACATGCAATGGTGCTATTTGCAATTCTTTTGAGCTAGAGGACTTGCATCACTGTGAAATGTGGGTCAGTAATCGTGGAACTTCCTGGAGTCACAATTCTGTGGTTGCTAGAATGGAATATTGTTGAATCTGATATTGAAATGATATTTGATTCCTGCCATGAATGGTCACCAGAGTTACTTTTCCTGTTGAATAAGGTTCAGAATGACCCCTGAATTTGTTGTTGTTTACTACAATACAATATGGGTTTATTATATTTAAATACATTTTAAACATTAATGTTTAAATCACCCCTATTGGTAAAGAATGTGAAAGAAAGCAAGAGGGTGGAGTGTGTTGAACTGTCAGGAAGGTCAGTAAATGTATTCAGTGGTATAGCAAAACTAGAGATCTGATAAAGAATTACAGGTTTGTTTTCTGCTGCTGTCTGCTGCTGGGGATATCTGCGTGTGAAAATCTGTGTGTAGGAGCGGGAGGCACCATCCGCTGTCAGAGGATGGGCAGCCCTACGAGCAACGTGATCTCAGCTTTTGCTGAGCAATGCTTCCATCTACTGGAGAACTCTCTTCTCACAGTATTCGCTCTACTGTATTCTGAGACCTAAACTCTTGATAGTTAAAACCCCAAATATTTATTGCTTATGAATTATTCTGATAACAAAGGTAGTTTCTCTGTTCTATCAAGGAGCTAACACGAAGTGCTTTTTCTTCTTTGCATTTGAAAGATGTATAGTTATCTACTTATATTTTTGAGTCAGTATTCTGTTTTGTTGTTTTTTTTTCCTGAAATGCAGTTTTTAAGGTGGTAGTAATATAAATTAAAGTACAAAATGTAAAAATATCTTGCTAGAGAGTGATTGTGTGATTTGTGTGATTCATTTGTGACATGAAATAATGATTTCAGGAAGAAACTTCAGAGGCTGTAGGATTACACCCATGCTCTTTGTGAGCAAACAGGATCAAGGTAGATATCCACTGAGACAGAGCACATATTACTGTCAGCATTAGAGAATTAGACTCAGTGTTATTTGCACTGCTGCTGTACATCAGAGTTTGTGTGTGCTTTGCAAGGGTCACTGCAAGAGGCAATCAACACTATTGTAATAATACTGATTTGCCATTTAGGGAAGTGAAAGGTTTTTTTTCTAGTGGCTGAGAAGAAACACTAGAAATAGTGGCTTCTTGTTTTCTTACTAGAATCTCCCCGATTCCTTAAGTGTATTAAAGTGTCTGATTAGAAAATTTAGGAATAATCTTGTAAAATGTACAAAGATTAAATAGCAATAACATCCAAGTACCTTTGGACTTGATACAGTGCTATCATGAGTGACACAATGGCTTGGGTTGGAAGGGACTTCAAAGCCCACCCAGTTGCAAGCCATGCCACAGGCAGGGACATCTCCCACCACAGCAGGCTGCCCAAAGCCTGGCCTTGGGCCACGCCAGGGATGGGGCAGCCTCTGAGTAGGGCTTCTTCCTAATCTAAACTTACCTTCTTCTAGTTTCAAACCAATGCAGCTTATCCTGTTGCTACACGATGTAGATATAACAAATAAAAGCGCTATCTTTATATGGAATTATACGTACAATTTACAACGAGTTTATAGACAGGACTGTGTATAACAGAGTTTTATAGGTATGCATATACAACTACATAAATGTGTGTGTATGCAACATAGTCACATATGGATATAACACAGCAAATAAATAAACAGTACGTAGCTCATTGCTTCTATGAGAAGAATGCAATGTCCGTGCACCTTGTCCCTGCCTCCATGCAATCTATGTGGTTCTGTGCCCTTTGGGATCATTAATACAATCAGATAAGTATCTTTATTCGTTCACGTGAAATCTTGATGAACTTCTATGATGGCCTTCAGTAAATGACTTTGTAGAATGCATCAGCTTTCACATTTCATGTTACCTTTAAGCTACTTGAAATACCTCTGCTTTTTAAGGTGCTTTGTTTTTCAATACAGTAGCCATTCCAGGTACTCCTTGGTTTATGGCAGAGCTCGAAAGATGTGCCCAAGCACAGGAATGGATTTTAAAGGTTTAAGTATGTTCTATATTCTGTTAAGTTTTTTGAATACTGAAATAGTAGGAAGCACAGACTTCAGATTGGCAGTGGTTGTTCTTCCATTGTTAAGGACAAACAGTTCAGGATACTTTGCATTCACATTTTATTTGTAAACTGGTCCTGGGTGGGAATGTTTCTGTGTGTTGGGGAAGTAAGCAGCTCAGTATTTCTTAGTAGTGTGCATGCTGTCTTGAGTGTTTAGAAATTAATCTATAGATGCTACGAACACTACAGCCTATGTCCAAAATTAATGATTTCTGTGGATAAATAATTACTGTTCACCTTTGCAGCCATCAGAAGCTGAGTAGAAGTAACTGGGCTGGATGTGCAGTTAAAGAAATTATGTGAAGCCCCGATGCAGAATCTCGGATATTTGTAGTTTTCCCTCTGTGATTACTTCATTTGCAGCAGCGGTATCATTTTAGTTATTTAATAAGGAGGATTTACTTGGAGGTCAAAAAACAAACGAACAAAAAAAACCCAACTGTCATTCCATCATCTACCTGCAATATACGTACAATTAGAGATGGCAGAAGTGCTTTTCTCTGAGTGTGCAGGAACACATTCTGCTGCTGATGTACATGCTTTTGTCCAGGAGTGGTTTGGCTGCCAGTATCGTTGTGGTTTGCCTGCTGTCCAGAGCCTTAGCAGATTGTGACTCAGGCTGGTCTGTGCACTGTGGGCTGAACTTTTGTTTCTTGTTACTGCCTTTGAACTCAGATGGAGCTGCTTGCTCTCAGTGTCAGTGGGTGCACATGCTCTTGCTGCTTCACATAGTTTTCTCAGAAAGTAAGAATCGAGCATGCAGTCAGTTGACATTCATTAGGAATCTACTCAGATTGGCCACAGTTGCCCCTTATGTGACGTGGCTGTAATTACAGACAGTGGTGTATGCTGGGAAAGAATTCCCTTGCGTGTTCTTCATCTCCTAGGACTGCACACATAGGGAGATTGTGATGTTGATTTGGTTAATGTGATTGAAATAATAAATAAGCATCCTTTTTTAATTAGAATCAGCCCTCTAGTCCATTAAGAACAGGAATACGTGCTTGTTGCGCTGCGGTTGCCTGTGCCAAATTCACAAAAACTCAGAAGAATGTTTTTCATTCGGAAATACAGTAGGCAGAAAATGTTTGAAGGTATTCCCCTGAAGAGCATATTTATACAATATTAGGCGCAGCGTGGTGCTCCTTAAATATGAAGATAATATTGCTTATTTCAAAGGAATAAAAATGTCTCTCTATGTAGAGGAAGAAGGGAGAGTAAATATTGATCTGAGCAGTTGAGTTGCATGGAAATCAATTAACTTTTCAGTTCCTGGGAAATGAGCATTGCAGCTGATTATTTATGGCTGCTGCGTGCTGTAAAACTTGGTGACTGACGCATCATATTACAAGCTTTATACAGGTTGCTGCCTCCTATGCTTTTGTGGTGCTGTGTTGTATGATGGCAGCATTAGTTTTGAATATCATTCTAAGTCTTATGGAGTAGCAGCAGAATTGAATTCATTGCAATGCTCTTGATGTTCAGTTATGCTCAGCTTGGCATGATAGCTGTTATAAAGTCCTAATTGCAGTGATCTATCCTGATGTGATCTGGCTGAACAAATGAAAGAAATTAAGCAGAGATGTCCACCTTCGCAAGCTTGTGTGACAGTTTTGCTCTCTTTTTCCCTGTGCCACCTGTAGTGGTTGAGTACACATCTTCACTACTCACTTCTATTCTATTCTGTAGGCTTTCTAGAGAGATCTTTCACACTAATTGTTCCATTATACATTTTGGTTCTATGTCCACCTTCCTTTCTTCTTTCTGTTTATCAGATCTTGTTTCCTTGTGTTTATTCACACTTTTACTGTATTTCTTGTGTTCAGAAGGAACAGTGAAGAACTCTGTGTTTGGAATCATTTCTTTCTGAAGGTTTTGTTTGCTTTAGCTTAACAAGCCAGGCAGACAAACACCAACTGAAACAATGGGAAAAGGAGGGGGGACTTTCTGGAACGTACTGACTGAACCCTCAGTTAAAAAAAAAAAAAGTGTATGAAGGGGAAAGGAAATAAGAATGTGTCTGTGGTGTCCTCTCTGAGGAGTGTTCCAGGACTGTCACTGAGATGTGTTTGGCATCACCCAGAGAACCTCTTTTATAATCTGTAGTTTTACAGTGCCAAAATTAACTCCCTTGTTGTTATACTGAGTCTCTCCAGGTTGTGTGAGTGTCTGTAGAACTGCATCTGTGTTTCTCTTCTCACAGTGTAGATTTTTAAGCGTTTCTTAAAAGGGAAATTTTCATCTGGTTTGTTTCAGTTGAAGCTCTAGGGTGAACACTTGCAGAATAAACGTGACTCTCGTGTCACCATGCAGTGTATCATTAGCACCTGTCTGTTTCTCTCTTCTATCCCTGATCCGCAATCATAGTGGCCCAGGAGTGTCTGTTGTTGTCTTTACAGTGCTATGGAGTCTGCTTGGATTTACATGATACTAATTAGGTTGCTTGTTTCCAAGGAAGTGACCAAAAATACATTACCTTTTCCACATCCATTCCCACCTCCAGTCCACGCTAAAGGCTGGTGCTGATATAAAGTTTGTTTGCTGTTTTTTCCATCTTTGTAATTGTATGCTAAGGTTTTGGGGAAGGCAGGCAGTTCTTTCATGCTAAGAATGCTTGTCCAAATGCATGTCTTGTTCCACAAAAATACATTTATATATATTTATATATATGTGTGTGTGTGCTGAACAAATGGTGGTTGTATGAATGTTTGCAGTTGAGATGAACCACTTGTAGAAACAGCTTTTGAAAAACACTTGTAGCTTTTCTGCAGTGCATAAAAAAATCAGGAGGTACTGCATTGTGATGACAGTAGAGTTCCCTGCCTTTCACTTTCTTCTGATTTAGTTGCAAGCACTAGAAAGATATGAAGTCATTACCCAATCAGAGAAGTGATTGGTTTATCAGTATTTTGTAAACAATGCGTGTAATGATTGAGTAATTTCTAGTGAGTGCCTGATAAAGAGGTAGGCATCCACATCCCTTCAGGACCAACAACTTTCAACTCCCATCACTAAGACCATCTCATTTCAAGTCTTCCTGAGGCTATAAAATCCTGCAAACTGAGTTTTCTCCTCTCTGCCTCTACTGGAACCATCCAGAGTACCAGAGGGTTTGAAGCCATTCATGGCAGTGGAAGGAAAAAGCAGTAATTCCTTCCGTATTTGAAAATAGGACTGCTTTTTAAAACTAAGGGGTGATTACCTTTTCCAGTGTTGAACGCACAATAAGGATATGGAAAATCTTAATGAGAAATCCATAGGGCATGATTTTTTATGAAGAGAAAAGCCTGAAAGTATGTACAATTGCTATGTCAAGATAACGTTAAGGGACAATGCAAATCTTACCAGTAAGAAGAACTTTTTGAACTATTTTCTCCCAGTCCATTCTTTTTCTTTACTTTGCAAGTGGAGCTTTTGTATTTGTTGTGAAATAGAATGTAAAGGCACTTAAGATTTAGTTGTGCCTTTGCATTGGGAATGTACAAGTTAGTTATGCCTGTGCATACTCACCAAAGGGGTGATTTTTCTTCGGTAGGGTTTATGTAGTTTAACATTTGTTTTTTGAGATGTGGGATACTTTCTTGTGATCTGTAGAATATTTGTCACATTATGTTCTGAAAGAAAAACAGCTGATTTCATGTAATAAATTGTTCTATAGAAAAATATGAAACAGAATCAGCAGGTGATTTTTTTTCTTCAAGAATAACCAAAGTGCAGACTTTAATTCCAGGAATATAATCCCACTTTTTCTCTATTTAGGTGGATAACCAGGAACTTAATACAACCACACTCATAAAATAAGTGAGGTTAGTCCCAGGATTCTTTTTGTTGGAATAAGTATCACCGACTTAGGAGCACTGTGAACCTTACAGATACTGAAAGCAAGTGGCTGCAGCCTGACCAATTTTATAAACATTAGGGAATGCTCAGTGTTCTCCAAATCACTGCTGTGGTCCTTGCTTTGCCAAATGGTAGTTCACTGTGTTTTTAAACCTTGTCAGCTGGGATCTCTGGCATGGCTCTGTACACAGCACACATGTAGGCCTTATTAAAAAGCTCTGGATGTGTTTGTTGCCAGGGAAACTTGAGCAATTAAGCTCTGGAAACACAATTCATAGGAAGCAAATATTAGCTATTAACATCTACTTTTTCCATTAGTGCCATGAAACCTATATGAAGTAGCCTTGCAGTTTCTTAGCTAATGGAAATGACATAACTAGGGAATGAAAAGGTATAATGTGAAGTTGTAATCCACTGAACTCTAAGCATGGGCAGAGTAACGGCAGTGTGGGACTGGGTATGTTCTATATTCTCACACTGATGATTTCGTGAGCACCTGAATAACACTGAGGGTTGACAAGGAAAGGAAGATGAGGTCTGCTTTTTCCAGGAGGTCTGTTTGGAACAAGAAGATAAAAGCCAGGAGTGGGGAAAAGAACGGGGAAGTATTTCTATTGTTTTAATACCTACATCGTTTTGACTTCTGGATTTAATGTCCACTTTAATATATAATGTCCATCATATAGTTCACAATTAACTAACACAGAATGTGGTTATAGGTAACTTCAAAAACATAATAATTTTGTCTTTTGATCAATCTCAGTATCGTCTTAAAACCTAGAAGCTGGTTTCTTTTTAGTAATTGCATTGGATTCATTACTTATTGCACATGAACTCTGCCAAGCCCTTAGTAATTTCTTGTGAACAATTCATTGCAGCAACACGTGCATTCTGTGCCAAACTTCCACTGAGTACAGATATTCCTAGCAAAAAAAATAAGGGCTCAATTTTTGACTGCTCTGCGCAGCAGCCACTCCTGAAATGCCATCCAGCACCATGGACAGTCAGAACCCCAGGCCGGCCCGTGCTGTTCTGTGTCGTGGTTGGAAACGTGTGTTTGTTCTGCTCGAACGTCAGGAAGCCAAAGGGAATTCAAAGGCACTGTTTTCCTTTCAGCTGTTCCATTGATTTTGAACCGCCCATTCTGTATTTGAGAGGAGAATTGATGTTGCTCTCTAGACAGGGGAAGGGAGTGGAACTGTCATTTTACCATACTGAGGTAGCAAAAATCTGGGATATTTAAGCTCAGACTCCAAGTCATCCACAGTCTAATATTAGAAATCAGTTGCCATCAGTTGATGTAGTCCTCTGCTGGCTTTGTTCACACTTCATTCAGCCACCATACCTGCAGCTTCAAAGAAAGATCTATATGAGAACTGTGCAAATAGTGACTAGGAGCTTCCAGACTTTGCCCCCACAGCCCTAATGTGGTTTCAATTAGCTCACACGCAGTTTCTGTTCCGATAAGTCACAGTGAAATAGTGACACTGCAGTAAGCGTTGCCTTCTCAAGATTTTGTGGGACTTTGCCTGATAGCAACCTCCAGAACTAGGCAGTGAGCAAGTATTAAGAAGCGAGCGTATGACACCCTTGGCTTTTTTTAGTGGTGTAATTGCGAGAACGTGCGTCAAGGTTCTGATTTGAATGCCTCTGATGACCTATCCGAGTGCAGGAACAGGCCTGCAAAACAGCTTCGTGTAGCAAGGTGGTCTTTGAAGAACAGCAAACACTGTGTCAGAGATCTCCACATAGTGTAGTTTGAAATGAGCTTCCAGAGGTCATGAAGGACAGGCTGAACTTTGAAGTCAGATTGCTCAGGGCTTTGTCCAAGTAGGTTTTGAAAATCTTCAAGAACGGATTTCTCAGTCTTTCTAGAAAACCTCTTTCAGAGCTTAGCCAATTACACTATTTTTTCTCCTTATATCAAATCATAATTTCTGTTGCTACAATCTGTGACCTGTGCCATTTGTGCTTTCACTGTGTGCTTCCAAGAAACTTGGCTCTGTCTTCCCTTTCCTTAAATGCCCTTTCATTATTTGATGGCAGCAATCCAGTTCATCTTCCAAAGCTTCCCTCTGGAGGCTGAACAAATTCAGGGCACTCAGCCTCTCCACAAGTGTCCCGTGATCCAGGCACTTAAATATTTTAGTGAATCAGTATCTTTTTGGTACTGAAAGGTTCCAAACTGGATGCAGTGCTCAGGGTGCCACCTCCCAAGTCCAAAGTAGGGTTTGCTTTCCATCACTCTGCTTGCTGTGCTCTTGCTAATGCAACTCTACGTGCTTAACCTCACCCTTGCTGAGAAATGTTGTGTTTGCACACTGGTCTTAATTTAGCCTTCCACGGTGAATATCTGTCATGTCTCATGGTGTTTGTTGTATCCCAGCTGCAGAAGCAGCGTCCTGAATCTCGCAGGATTCTTGTTGACCTACTCCTGCAGCCAGGTGAGGTCTCTTTGAATGGCAGTGTATGAATTGGTCTCTTTAGTTTAGTGTCTTTGGTGTGCTTGAGGAGAGTTGTATCCTGTCCCATTCATTGAGGGCAGACCATTGATGATCTTATACAGTACTGATCCTGATACAGGTTGTAACCAGCTTAGTTAGACTTAGATCCATTGACCTTTGGGCCTGATGGTGCAGCCAGTTTCTCACCTGCCATTCAGCTCAATCATCTAGTCCATACACTCCCAGTTTGGCTACAATCATATCAAAAGCTTGCTACTCCATGCTCACAGAAACATTTTATTGTGGAAGATGGTCAGGTTTCTTGGGCATGATTTTCTCTTCATAAATCTGCAATAGCTGTTCCCAGTCACCATTTTTTCACTCGTGTGCCTGGAAGCACCTTGTAGGAGGATATGTTCCTCTCCAAATACAGAGCATTCCTAAGATATACAGCGTGCATCCTGTCAGTTTTGGTCGCAGAACTTAACTGTTGCAGTAGCAAGTTGGCCAAACAGCATAGGAAATCCTTCCTTAGTATCCAAAGAAAACATTGCCTTGTGAGTTGGATCTGGGAGAAAGCGGGATAGCTAGCAGCTTATGTCTGATGTAGTGCATGCCTATAAAGATGGTATCATACCTGTATGTACCTGGCAGGGCATTGGTGCAGTATGCTAGCTAATAACATGGAAAGAATATCTCCAAATGTGCTGCATCCCTCTATAAAGTAATGAATTTGGAGGTTTGTGGGGAAATTTTTTCTCTGAGATCAGCGTCTTCCAAACTGAATGTCAGGAAAAAAACTGGGATACTGTGAGGACATTTGTGCTTCATGAGTGCCTGGATGCTCTGCCATTTTTGATCTACCACTCCCAAACACCATTTGCCAGACTGTAGCAAAAATCAGCTTGGAACTGCCTAGCTGTCCTACAAGCTGATCTTTTCCTTTGAAATCGAGCAGTAGAGATGCATACAGACTTTGCTGAGAGCACAAGTTCCTGCTCATCATGGAATAAGTCTAGTTTTTAAAAAGGGCAGAGATGGAGGTGCAGCGGATGGAAAAGGCTGTACAACTTGACCTTTTCTCAGAGGCTGATGAGATAAGCATCAAACTTGTCAGTGTACACAGTGTCTTGGTCTGGCAGAAAAGTCCAGAGTACAAGATTACGCTGCAAATGTATAGAACCTATGATTAAAAAGAGGATTTTGGAGTGGGAGGGACATCGTGTTATTGGGTAATTTAGCATGGTAGCAGCTCATGTAGGGCAGGCACTGAGTGATGAGGAGGGGAGCCTTGGAACCTGTGACTGCTGCTGTTCTATTTTCAGACAGTTTGGGGCTTAAAACCTGCCATCACTCTTTGGAATTTGACAGCAGCCACATGGAATTTTCTTGGCCCATTCGTGTGGGTGCATGCATGAGTGTTGTAACAGCCATTACTGCGGGCCATAGCTCTGCTTGGTTCCCACTGATGGGAGTGATAGCTTTTCTTCTCAACTGCTGAGTGCTGTGGGTCATTGCGTTACGGTTGCCACCTCTGACAATGGCAGTTGTCCTGTTATATCCCCAACATATTGAACAAGCTTGTCCTGATGAGTTCTATTTTAACAGTGATTTTGCTCATAAGGGCCACCTTAGTTTTGTCATGGTCTTAAGTAACCCATGTTCAGGTTCACTGGAGTATCTGATCACGATGGGTGAGTCTTACATGGTAAAAGGAGTTGCTCTTCTATTATTGCTGGTTGTTCTGGTCTTCTAATGAATCATTAACAAGTAGTAAAATAATAGCCACTCTTAATCAGTGAGGTGTCCTGTGATTGTTCATAATAATTAGTGCTCCCTACCTCTTGTGATCTCTGAGAGCAAGGGTGTGTAAAAGTACTATTCAAATCAAGTAAGGTAATTTGTAATGAACAAACATGAAAATATTTTGTTATGCTTGGAGACAGCTTTCTTAGAGAATTTCCTCTTACTGATATGCAGGAAATCTGTTAGTAAGTGGCAACAGAGCACATAAATTAATGTTGGATAACATTATATAATGTTATAATTATATATTTATAATATATATAATATGTAATAATATATAAATATGATATATATATTTATATATATTTATATATATATCATCAAAGCATGTTACAACGATAACAAAAGAATTCCAATACCTTACAGATCTGCAGTTTTCCGGCACAAAATCTTCAAAATCTTTAAAATATAAATTTGTGGTTTGCTTACTCTCTGTAGTATTCAGATTAAATTTTACCCGTGAGCACAAATGGAAACTCAAGCTTTAATTGTCCCTCAGGGCTACACCCAAAACGTCCTGGAATGTAATCTTACTCCATCAGTGATCCTTGCATGGTGTTCCTAAAGCATTTGCACTTCTTTAGCATGAGCAAAAGTAGTTTTGCATGAATAGATTGTGAGCTTGTATTCCAAAGTCATGTATTCCCTCTAGATTTGATCTATTTGGATGGCAATGGAAGCTGCATTCCTATCTGGGGTGACTTCGCTACTCAACCTGAGCTACATAAACAAGTCTTTCAGTCCTCAGCAAGGTATCCAGTAAACAGGATCCTGAAGATATGGAACTTCATAACTGACAATTAAAAATATGTTCCAAATTTTACACACACCCTTCTTAAACACAGTGTACTGCAGCACCGGAAATATTGTGAAAGTGAAGAGTGATTTAAAGTGAACAAACATCTTTCTCTGAGCACGCATAGAGGACCTGTCATCAATACTTTGCTTCCTTGCCCAGTTACCACATTAATAATTTTTACTGTGTACTATCCAGAAATTTATTCAATGATCCTTATTTCTGATGGATTTTCACCCATGGATTTTACATTGTGCATTGGTGGCAAGCTTGTTGGAACGAGATTGCTGACACGAATGATGATGTTAAATGCATGATAATTGCTATCAATAAGTAACAGAATAATAGAATGAATGGTTGCTGAATAAGTTGGATTTCGTTACAACCTATTCTGGTCTATTTAGGGATGATACTGAGCCCTGATGTTTCTGAGATCTAAAGGGGCTCAGGAGCTATTGAAGCCCATGGGATTTTTTGTTGGTCTTTTTTTTTTTTTTTTTTTTTTTCCCAACAGCTTGGGAAATAACAGCAGTTGATACGCCTTGATGCTAAAGTCTTACAGTGCTCTGGATTTCCCTCTATGTTTCCATCTCTGGCTACAAAGAGGAAAACTGGAAGTGTTGCATCCTTGCCGAACTCAACATTAGGGGGAAAAAATCGTTCTCAGGAGTCTGTTCCACTTCCTTCAGTACTGGCATAACTCTTCTGTATCTGGATGTATTTATTTTTCCATTTAACATAATTGAACTGAAAAAAATTGATATATGATACAAAAAATGTATTCTAGATTTCAGCTACAGATCACAATCTGCAGTTAACTGGATGAATGAAAATATTACTGCAATGGCCACTTTTGGTAAAACACATTCCTTTTTTAGCAAGTACAGACGTCTCAGAGCAAGAGCCCAACACAGGTGGAGAAAACAAAAGGAGTTCAATGCTGATTTTGTATTTCTGTTGTGCTAATCATGGGAGGTTTGGTTCAGAAAGGTGCAGGACAGCTTCAGGAGCTTTTTTTTTCTTTTGATGGAGAACATCCATAACTGGGGATCACTTCCACTGCCCGCATTCTGTAGCGGTTTGGGGAATACCAGCTCATCCTGTTAATCAGGCTGTCTGCTGTTTTGAGCTGTCAGATAACAGGTAAGATATGGCTTTTGAACCCAGCATCTTCCTAAATCTTTTCTTTCTTGTGCCTGAGTAGTAATGCATTCTTTAGCTGGTAATCAGCATCTGTGTTCCCTTCCCTTTAACAAAAACAAGTGTCAGTAACCTTGAGAATGCTTAACTGTTGCCTTTACTTTAAGCACGGTTTCAAAATGAAAGTTTTCTCAGCACTATTTTGACTACGATGTCTAAAATATCCACAGTAAGTCTACCCAATAGGCATATTGTGTAGCAGTGCCAAAATTAGAGCTGATTTGTTTCTGCAAGGTTTGAAGAGGTTGAGTAGTTTAACACAATTATCACTTTGTCCTTCTAGTTCATCTTCTCTCAGTACAATGTGAGGAAACAAACTGTACAGCACCTGTGAAGGTGAAGCATTTTTTTAATATGCTGGTATCATCAACACACATAAAAATGTAGGCGACCAACCCATGCCCAAGTTCCCAGAAATATCCACACCCATTAATATGTCATCATTCTATCATGCTCTGTCACTCTGATATGCACAGCAAAATCCCCACATAAATGCAGATGTTATATGTACTGGTAGGCATGTATGCCAAGGGCTGAAATAATACCTGTATAGATGTAATTAATAAAACTGTTACACTCTCAGGTGCTCTAAAATCCCTTTTAGAAACGTTCAGCATTCTTCAAAGTGTTGATTAAAATCTATCCAAAGGCTGCATTGTATTGATCTTCCATATCATGGGGAACATTTAAATGGTGAATATGATTAATTTAGTAAATCTTTACATCTATTTTGGCAGTGCAGACAAGATTACAAAATTGATTTATAGTGTACTGTCACAAATGGAAACAACTACACTATATACCTCACTCAAAAGAGAGAGGCAGGAATATATTCATTGCTATAACATAGCTATAATGTTGTGATTTAATAGAAAAAAACAAGATTTTAGATGGCTGGATACGCTTGATTATTTCCTGCATAAGAGGGTATGTTTAAACACACAAACACAGGAGATCCTTCTGTTCAGAGGCTCAGAGCAGACCCCCTTGCTTTCTAAACTTCTTGAACTACCTGTAAGAGTGGATCCACTCTTAGTCTCACAGCTGGTCAATGGTTTATGTCCAAGGGATCATATGTGTACAGTCAATCTAAGCTGTCATCTTAGTGAAGCTAACAAAGCTTAAAAGAAGCTATTAGTTGTTTACCAAAGGTCTGTATTGTGAAGGTGTCTTAACATCAAGATCTCTGTGCAGGTGTAACCTTGAGAGGTGTCCCTGCTCAAGGGAAGATCCTGTTCTGCAGCCCACTGCCATGCAGGAGAAACTGTGGGGCTATTGGGCAGCTCACTATTTATGGGGTAAGATGATTGACTCACAGTCATATTTTGTTTTCAGCTGCATGCTCTATTGGCCCACAGCTGTTGAACCGGGTGTTTGCTATCAGTTCCTTCAGCCCCTCAGCTGAGTCAGGCTTGTGGTTGTTAATCTGCTTTAGGAGGGTGTTTTCAGTGTCACTGCTGGTTGTCTTCCTGTGCCAGGCCAGGCTGAAGGAGGAAGTTGGGGAAAGAAGTCTGTGGAGTGGGAAGCACACTGTCAGAAGCAGTCACAAACTATTGCTGTTGCTGACATGTGGCATAGTAACAGGAGGATTCGTGAAATATTCTGAGCAGCTTTTATGTAGCTACTTGAATTTAATCGCTCACCAGACTACCTGTAAAGCTCCAGCAGTTCCTTTAGTCAGAGATGTAGAGTTGTTAAAATTATGATTGGAATAAAAAGAAAAGGCTAGTAAAAATATAGATTATGAGGCAATAATCATCATAATAATCCAAATCATAAGTGTGAGTGTGGGTTGATTACTTTGAGCTATTTAACTTGCTTATTCATAAGCCTCTTGTGTCATTTTGGATTGTGGTTTAATTAGCACTGTAAAACCTACCTTCCTCAGAACTTAGAAATGGGGAGAAAAGCTGTCCTCCTCTTGTCTCGAGTCTGCTGGGACTCAGTCTGACCAGGAGGTATTTGCACAGGTGTGTCAAGCCATTTACCAATATCTTCTTGGTTTGAGAGTCCATTACTGTATGTTTTTAATACTCTCCATGTTCATTATTTCCATTTCTCATTTTTTCAACTGTACTTTTTGTTTTGTATGATGTGTTTTCTTTTTTCTTTCATAACAGAGAACAGTTGTCAGGAAATTGTTCAGCTTTTATCCTGACCAGGGATTCCCACTTCTTACCATTCCCTGCTTCAGATAATTTTCTGCTGTTGGAACAGTCAATAGGTTTGTTTAAATGTTCGTTGAAATGCTGTATCTTTCATTATTTCCTAAAATAATGTTTCCTTTGTTTCCTTTGAGTTCTCTCCAACCACATTTTCTGCTTTTACCGGTTTTCTGTAAGCTTCGTGTTGTATTTTGTACAGTGGAAACCTAACAGTGTTATTCAGGTTTCTTTTCCTGGTGAAAAACTGTGCAAATGAGGCTACTGTGCAACAGGGCCCTGCAGAGCAAGTGGTGTGTAGTGCATCCTGGGCTGCTATACTGGTACACTGTGATCTTTTTCTTCCCCCGCTTGAATTTCTTTTATCAAATGAATCTGTTAAACACAAAAATAATGATGTATTTGTTGCTCTTTTGTGCTCAAGTGTGAACAAAACATGTCCACAAGGCCTGAAGCCATCCATTGTTCAAGAGTGATTATTTCAGGTAAAATGAAGGATGAGTGGCTGGGGTTTTCCTCAGGTCACTTGAGCGACTAGAGAATATTTCAGTGGAACAGGCCTCAGCAGCTCATCTCTTGCTCGTTTCTTTCCCGTATTTTGTGGAATGAAGGTATTATTTTTCCTAAAGCAGAGTGAGTTGTGGTCATGGTTTGTGCAGGTATCCTATGTAATTTCTTCTGCTATTTAATTTTAGCTACAGTAGGCAGGTCAGTGTGTCTCAAAATTAATAAGTAATAACGTTGTTTTAGGGACAGGTAAGAAGCTCCCAAGAAGGAAACACGTTCCAAATACAATATTTTGTATCAGGAGAATAATAGATATGTTGTATCACACAGTATTTCAGTTTTAATGAGAGTGCTACTCAATTAAAAGTTGCTGGTGGGAAACTGCCCAGCTGTCAGCTAAATCTGGTGACAGTCTGAATTAGTTTGGGGGAGGATTTTTTAATCTGCCACAGATTTTACTCTGACTTAATAGTTGGAATGGAGATTTGAAATACATCTCTTGCAACTGAAGCATTGCTCGTTACTCTCCTGAATTCATAAGAATGAATAAAACATGACTCAAACCAAAATCAAATTGCTACCTTATTTATATCTTGTTGGAGTACAGTCCTTGGACTGTGGCTTTGATAATATTGGCAATGCTTAGATACCACTGGGCATATGTAATGATATTACAGAGACAACTTAATCACTTGCTGAAGCACTGAGTGTATTTACTCACTTCAGTTCTCTTGGGCTATCTGCTTATCAACTTACTTTTATATCCTCTGATGTTTCTCCTTAGTAGAAATGCTAATGAGAAGTTTTATCTAGAAATGCTGCTGTTTTCTGTTTCCTTGGTTATTTTTAATCTGTTGAAAAATTCTTTTTTTTTTTTTTTTTTTTTTTTTTTTTCCATGTGAACTGGATTAGAATGACTTTGCTCTTTTTCTGCTGTCCTTTTAGGAAGGAGCTATTCTACTATTTTTTTTTTTTTTTTTTCCTTCTTAGCTACACTTGACTACTGCAGTTGGATGCTTCATATCCTTTTAGTAATGCCTCTTTTATGGATTCTGCCTTTCAGTTTTCTTGATTAACTCTTCTAATGAGTTAGATCCAAGCTTTACTCACTGAGAGAAAAGGTCTTTTGCATTAAAAATAAGTACTGAATATTCCTCCTGTCCTATATACTCTGCCATACTTTATTTTTAGGACCATCTCAGGAATATTCTTCTGAAACCTTTTGAATTGCCATCTTGTCCACCTGTGAATGTGATCACTTTTCCCTTTATGTTTGCAGGATGTGGCTGGGAAACAGGCGAAGGAGGAGAGACTTTGTTAAAGCAGTAAATGTTTGTCCTTTATCAGTTGCACAGGTTATCTTGTTTATAAACATTTCTAAAGAAATCTGTTTTATAAGGGACTTGGAGGAATGTCAGAGAGAGTTCCTCAGTGGGAGGCAGTTTGCATGCTAATGCATTGCTCTCTTTGTTTGTGGTTTGTTCATTTAACTTCTTGTTTTATCGTTTGCCATCATCAGGAGGAAGAGTTACATGAGAGGTGGAATTCTGACATCGTGGTCAGAAGTTGGCAGCTAATCCAAGCCTTTGTGGTATGGTCTACCCAAGAAACTCACAGTCATAACATTTGTTGCTAGCATGGTGCTATATAGAAACTATATCAGTTTTGAGAGATATAGTAAGTTTTCAGAGGAAGTGACATTAACGTAAGATTTCTGCCATTTTTCAGTTCATACATATTAATTTAAACAGTGAAAAAGAAAGGAATTCCATGCAGGTTTTTAAGTGATTAGGATAGGTAGCAGCAAGTGCCATAATTCTCAAATTTTGCATGCTACAGCCCCATTTTATGATGACAGCAGAGCAGTTGCAGCTTCTGCAGAGGTCGTGTATCTGCCCTCTGCCCCCGAACACAGTGATGTCTCTGTCAGATCTTGCAGTTAATATTTGGGTCTGTAAATCTATAGATTAATTCTGTGCAGGCTCCATCAGTAATCTGGTGTGTGATTTTGAACAATTTATTATATCATTCTGTAGCTTTTTGTGCTTTCATCCATTGTCTATTTTGTCTATTCAGGTATGAATGGAGATATTCATGATATGCTAAATGTTGTCAGACTTGATCCAGAGGGGAGCAATCATTGTTGCCTTGCATCACACGCTTGTATCCCTGTGCTGTGCTACTTAGACTCAGTGTTCTCACTCCAGTTCAGAGCTCACTCACTTCAGCAACTTGTCCTGGCTCACAGAAGGGAGGAGAGACATTTCTACAGCGTATCAAATTATTTGGCTTTTTGTTCAGTACTGGAGCTCTATGTGTATCCATATTTCAGAGTGATGAGAGCAGCCACTGAAGCACATTGCTAGCACGGGTGTGAGAAAAGAAATCATTGCATTCTGATGCAAAGGTCGTGCTTTACATCAGGAGATTTACTTGTGCTTATCTTCCAAAGCTTTAATGCAAGGCCAGGCTCAGCCTTTTTCAAATCTGGAAAATGGGCTGACCTTTCAGAGACCTTTTATATGCATTCGATTCCTGATGTGATTCATTTAGTACACCAGTAATCTGCTGAGTACAGCACTTCTGAGATTCTCTTTGGACTTCAGATATGAGGATGTAAGATATTAAGAGCCTTGACAGAGCTGCCATCTCTTTTTAGTACTCTTGTAGAGAATGTTTTGTTTATGTTTGTGGTCTTCATAAAGGAAACATAATTAAGTCAATGGTTCCACTGTATGTGAAGATGGGAATTGTGTGATTATTATTTTTTTATTCATATACTGAATCTCTATTACTGTTTTAAACGTTGGAGTCTTGTTGATATGGCTACACCAAGATCTATGGACAAGAGACTGTAGTGTTTCTACTCCAATTTTTTTTTTCACCAGAAATTTGGATGAGAATATGAGCTGTGTTGCAATAGATAAGCACCTGTCTAATATTTTATTTGCTTTACCTCTGTCAATTGAGGCAGAAATGAAATTCCTGAAAGCCAAACTTATTGGTTGTGAGGTCCCATAGGAATCTACGTCAGTATTTGTAAAGAAGAGTCATCTACAGCCTATCTTAGGCAAACTGTTTCCTGATAATTAAGGTCAGTAAATAAGTCTTTTTTTTTTTTTTTCCTCTGAAATTCACAGCAGGGTGGTTGCAGCTAATGGGAGTTTTGGATGCTCAGCAACTTCCAGGGTTAATTTTTTTCTCTGTTGGTTTTACAGCTAACATTTCACAGACCTGTAGGACAAACTGAAGAATGTGTTTTGGGAGAGATGCCTAAGCTATCAGAGGACAGAATTGTTTTATAAGTTCCCAAACAATAGTGATATTTAAAATATATTCTTAAAGGACATTACACTTCCAGCTTATTAGACGTTGATGCTCTTTATTACTCACAATTACAGAAGGATAATTTGCCTGAGAAAAATTCATTGCCAACAGCATGCTAGACCTCCATTTCAACTCCTGAGGAAATAACTGTTGCAAGCAGTCCAACCTACTGTGTTTTCTAGGCAATGCACTGCTTGTTCTGCTCAGTGTGACTTCAGGTAAAACTATATTTCCAAAAAGCACCCCAGTCAGCTGTGAATGCATACGGATTCCCCAGTATCAATCAGAGAATAGGATTTCAAATATCCTGAGCCCAGAAACGTGCCTGGCACTTGTGGCTGGCTCTGCATCTAAATACCCCAGATTTTTGCAATCTCTGCTCCACTGAAGGATCACAGATGCTGTATGGGGAAAATACCCTGTTATGGGCTGTGAAGATCTGTCTATAATCGGTGTGTCCCATATCTTGTAACCAGTTATTTTGCTTAGCTTTATTTTGAAGACAAGAAGAGGAACAAATAAATGAGAGAGCAGACCCAAGCACTGATGAACTTTGAACTTATTTGAATGTGAAGCTGATTAGCCACAATTGAGAGAGCACAAAACCCCAATCTGAACACTCTGAAATTCAACACATGAAGCTCCAGGATCTAAATCCTGTGTTTCACATGCATCTTCACCTGTATCCATCTTTACCTGTGAGAGAGAAAAGCAGCTTCAAATCGTTTCCTTCCCAGAAGTTTGGGACTGCTTCTGCACTGTGTAACGCTGAGCTGAGCGGTGACGCAGTGTCCCAGCTGCTGGACCCCGGGTTTTCCCCAAGTGTCAGCTCACTCCTCCTCACAGGTGATTGTTTGCCATCATCATCTAAAAGAGCTGCATCTTCCATGACTAGATTTACAGGTACAACCACTTAAAAAAAAAAAAAGTATTCACGGCGAGGTAAATATGCAGGTTTATTGCAGCCAAGCCACTCCTTTCAGTGCTCATTCCTTCTTAGACATCTGCTCACCAATGTTAAAACCCCGAGCACCTTTGGCAAGGGGAGAGATCTGCAGCACCTGTAGCAGGGGAGCAATATTTAGGAAGGAAGTGTTGTCAGAGGAAAAGCAGCAGCTTCAGCTTGTGTCCCAAGACAAGTGAATCTTGATGACAGCAGTTTATCATTAACCTGCACACTGCAAGAGGCATATAAGGAGGGAAAGAAGAAGAAAGCCAGAGAATCATCCAGGATGGAATCCACCATAAGGATCAACAATGCTGCAGACATCTCTGTTATTGTCATCTATTTTGTGATAGTCCTGGCAGTGGGAATATGGGTATGTTGACCTTTAATTTTCTAATTTTTTCTCTTTTCTTTCCTTTTTTCTTTCTTTCCTTCTTTCTTTTCTTTCCTTTTTGATTTCTTTCCTTTTTTCTTTCTTTCCTTTTTTTCTTTCTTTCCTTTTTTCTTTCTTTCCTTTTTTTCTTTCTTTCCTTTTTTCTTTCTTTCCTTCTTTCTTTCTTTCCTTCTTTCTTTCTTTCCTTCTTTCTTTCTTTCCTTCTTTCTTTCTTTCTTCTTTCTTTCTTTCCTTCTTTATTTTTTTTGGGGGGGGAGGGGGGCTTGATGAACAGGTCGTTTTGTAGGTCCTAGGAAAATGGCTCAGTAAATGAAAATGTATAATTATTAAAGACCATGGTGCTTAATTGAGATTGTTAATAAGTGTATGGTGAGGAAAATATGGGTATTTACTGAAGAAGGGAAGATGAACTGGAGAGAGAACTGTTTATATGGATTGAATAGTTAGTGGAGAAGGTGGAGTAATGGGGTTTGTGTGGGGAAGAATCCAATCGTGAGAGGTCAGGTCTGCAAAGCCCAAGCCAAGTCCGGTTGCTGGTAGAAAGCTGTGAGAATTGGCTGTGTGAGGTGATGTGTAGGAAACAGCAAGAAGTGAGAGTTGTAGGGAAGCAGTGAAGGTGTCAGTGTGCAAGGAGGGCAATATGGGCAATGTGGGCTAATGTCTGTGGTGTAAATTTGCTGCTGCAACTGTGGGATGGGCTGAGTGCTGCAGGCTGCTCTCAGCAGAAAAGTGATGTGGGCCAAGACTGTAGCTGCCATTTGAATGCAGCATTATTGTGGCTTTTCTTTTTGCCAGAGGGACTTTGGCTATAGAGAGCAGTGCCTTTGTAACTGTGAGGAAGGGACAGTTTCAGAGGTGGAAAGAGATGGCTTTGACTTTTTGCTTGTGATCTAAGCAGAACTGTACCTCCTGCCCCAGGCAGCAACACAGAATATGCTGAGCACTGCAGGGGAAAACTCAGTGCCTAATCCTGAAACAAAGGACAGTGCTTTCACAGCTAATGGGGAAAGGCAGATACTGTCCTGCTGGTGCTGATCTGTTTGGAAGTAATGGGCCCTTATTATGTGTTACAAAGCTGTAAACCGTAGAATGTGCCGAATTTCCAAGCTGCTATTCTGAGGCTTGCTCTTTCCTTGGGGCAAGTGCTCCTGGTCACCTGGGCACCTGACGATTAGCAAGCTGAGCGGAAGCCTTGTCCTGCTGTAATCCTGAGCTTGCCAGGAGCATCCCAGTGGTCCATTTCACAGAACAGAGAAATGTGCTGCAGGAAAACCCCATCCCTACCTAGCAGCCTGGCAGTGTTTTGAAGAGCACAAAAAATGGGAGGTGAACACAGCATGATCACAGCCAGGTCTTTATCTTTTTGTCATGGTAGTAGATTGAAAAACGTAGCAACAAATCTGAAGACCTCAATGTACCTGAACACCTTGCTGTCTTGTGGGAAGAAACTGGGTCTTTGCTGTGGAAGTCTTAACTATTGCTGTAATCAAAGGTCTTTGTCAGAAAAGGGCTGGTCAGATAATGTATTCTGAGTAACTCCTGGAACCCTTTGTCTCCAGCAACAATGTGTTCATTATTGGACAAATGCTTAATTCAGCTACTGTGCACTGAAATGGAAATTTATTTCATATTCCCTTTCTTCTGTGACAGAATAAAATATTTGGCTAATTTTCTTCAAGTCTTCTTCCTGTATTTGCCTATTCAAAGTTCATCAGTGGAGACAATGAGAAGCCAGTATTTGATCAAGGTCGTTAATAGAAGTGGAGGAAGCTTCCTTCTAAAGGCTGTCCTTTGTTAAAAACAAACTGAGTGCACGAAAAGGAAATTTTAGCCTACTTTTGTTTGAACTTCAGAGGAAAGTGTGTGTGCTGCTGAAACCACAGCAAGAAAATCAATTTTTGTAGATATCTGCTTGAGCTGGATAATACTGAAGAGAAAAGCTGCATAACTTCTGCCCTATGAACATACAAAACTCAGTCTTTTTTAGTGCCTAAAATCAAAGAGGTTACTCCCCTAATGAAGTGTTCTTCTGAGTTCGAATTTGTACTGAATTTGTAGTTGGGTGATCAATTGTTTTGTTACATTCAGTGTTACTTTAATGTTCTGGTTTTATTGTAATGAGATGAAGCCATGAAGCTTGAATGGCTAATATAGACCTAGACACAAGAATAATTGTTTGTAGAATCATGTAATCATTCGAGGTGGAAGGGACCTTTACAGGTCATCTAGTCCAATTCCTCTGTAATGAACAGGGTCATCTACAGCTGAGTGTTGTTGTTTTCTTTGTCATAAGTTCTTTCTTATGACACTTCTTGTTTCCACTTTGCCCTCCCGTTTTAGCAGTTTGTTTTTAGTCAGTATATGACTTGCCTATCATGATTAAAACACAATTTAATCACTCTTCCTTTCTCTCTCTTTTTTTCCTCTAGGCCATGTACTCAACCAACCGAGGGACAGTAGGTGGATTCTTTCTGGCCGGACGGAACATGGTTTGGTGGCCGGTCAGTGTTATGTACTCCATGTGTGTATAAAACATATTTATGCTTCTGTATGTGCATCCACTTCTGTATATTTCATCCTTAAATATAAAGTATACCTGCTATAGTGTTAAGACTGCAATGGCAATGCCAGGTAGACATACCTTACTTATCTTCAGACTCCCTCTATACTCACCGTGGTACAATACTAACTGTACACCAAAAGCCACCTCACAGACAGGATAAAGTGCTGGGGAAGCTGTGCTGAGCTCTGAGTTGTCTTGATGATGAGACATCAAGAACTTGAACTTAGATACTTTGATATCGGAGTAGAGAAATCCAATGCTTTGCCTTTCGGTTCACTTTTTTGGGTTTTTTTTTTAATGTTTTGAATTTAGTGTTTTCACTGCTCTCAAAGAAGTTGACTTATTTTGAGGTTATCATGGAGAAGAATTAATCTACTGATTCCTTGGTATTGCTCTTGTGTCTCCAACTTTGGTAACAATTTCTGGTCAATGCAAGGAGAAAATCCTGGAAAGATTATGATGAACTATTGTTAAAACAGTTTCAAATTTATTTAATGATTATCCGTGACTTATATTGCTTGTCTTTGGTGCTGTTTTCTCTTCAAAGAGGAAAGCAGTTACAGACATGAAGCAACGTTTCATGGCTATCCAGCAGGCCTCTGGCAGAAGTGCTGTTAGAAGCAATTGTCTGTTTCTTCTAGATGATACAGCATCTGTTCAGCAGGACTTCAGAAAAATCTTCATTGTACTGATATTGTACATGCTTTCATGTGCTTGAACAGAGACCATCAACATTCCTGATTTTGCCTTGTTTCAAAAAATGTCTTTGCACTTTGTAAGCTTTTTGATTCAAGATTCCACCCACATGGAATGTGGTTATGGGTTCCAGATGGATTTGGTTACAGGATCTGGAGGATAAAGGGAGTAAATATTTATTCTCTAAAAGTTTAATAATTTTCTGGAAGTAGGTCACACAAATACCTACATTATGTTCAGTCTTCTTCACTTCAGGGAGCTCTTGTCTGGTTTTAGAAGGAATCAGAGCTGCCATTTTAATGATATAAAAAGATTAAGGGCTAATGACAGTAAAAGATGTATTCATTTGGTTGAATAGATTTGAGAAAATTCAAGTTCCACTGAAAGCCTGAGGAAAGAGAGAGTTCCCTTTCTCTCCTTTGCATGTTACTATGAGATAAATTCTATAATTTTAGGGGGAAAAATTGACTTGCTTGTCTGATAGTTTAATCTGGACTGGTTTTAACCCTGTGCAATTCTGTCTACTTGTCAACAGTGAATGTTCATACTCTTTGTGCAGACATAAATGAGAATGGAAGTGGTAAGGCAGAAAAGACTCACCATGACAACTTTGTGTGGCTATGGAGGCACAGAGAAGTCCTAATGATCCCCCGAAGACCCAGGGGCAGTCAACTAACACTGAATTCTCTAGCAACACAAAACCAACAGATTCAACTCCCTTACTTGAGCAGAAAGACAAAATAGATGACACCGCGTGCAGCATCTGCTGCCAGCCCATCTCTCTTCCCTGCCCAAACTGCACAAGCAGGCATGGATGCAGTGCTGGTCATCAGTGCAGTCTTAAGATCATCCGTTCAGTCCTTCCTTTCTCCATTCTGTGGATCATTTTGTGGCCATGAAGGTTGATTGGTATTTTACAAAACTAAGTCTGTAACTTTTTTTTGACTGTTTAGTTGATTTCAGTTTCTGTGTTATTTCACTGAAATCACTGCCCTTGATGCTGTGGATGAGTCAACTCAGTAACTCCAATAGTTCATTAGCAATCAAGATATGTAGTTATGTTCTCACTGATTGCCAGAAATTTAAGTCTATCATGAGTTAATTGTATGAGTGTGAAATGCTGTTCCCTTACAAAGTCTTTTTAGAGAAAAAGAGAGAAGAATCTTCAAGAAACTGATTTTGGTTTCTTATGCTTTGAAGGAAATCTCTTTAGGATAGACCTGTATGACTTTTTAAATATTCATAACCAGCTGTACTTTATTCCAGAGAGTCACAGAAGCTCAGAGAAATTACCAGCTTTGTAACCCTGGGCCTTGCAAACTGAACTTTTCACTTCTTCTGTTCAAATACTTTCTACTCTTGTAAGAAATTCAGCATCTGTTACTAAAGAACAGTCAGCTTCGGTCGTAGCCAGTCTGTCAGGGTTAACAAGCCTTCAGACACCATGAAAATCAACAACAACGAAACCTCAATTTTGAAGCTTTTCTGCTTTGAATTCTGTTCTTCAGGTTCCATGGTTCCTCAGACAGCTGTCTGCACGAAATTGTGAGTTATCTTAGAAGCCTCAGCTCCTGAGGCATAAATGCTAATAGGGCAAAGTAGTATTTGGTGGGCATCTGATGTTCAGATATGGCTGGAAAGATTTACTGCATAGATAGTAAGTGGGAAGCATTTCAAAGTCAAAGACATAATTACTTCAAACAAATGTCACTCGGTGTATTTGCTGTTATTAAAGCCCTGACCTTTGTGAGCAGGGTAAGAATTAAAGGAAAACAATACATTTTTTTGCCTCAGTTCTGCATGCCCTCTTTTCAAAGCCCAACAGAACTGATCAGTGGCACAATTTCTGTTATCTCTGCATCCAGTTAAGTTTTACATGCTCTCACAATTCTTCCAATTTGATGGATCTGACATTGCTGTGAGAAGCCAGTAGGGACAACCTGGTACATGTAAGATTAGTACCTTCCTTCCACAGATGAAGTAAAATAGGAAATTTACTTATTTTGTCAGTTTCCATACAAAAAAAAAAAAAAAAAGGTGTGAAATCGCTCTGTTTTTAGAGTAAAAATGATGATAAAATACTAAAAACAAAGCTCTGGTAGAGCAGGGAAAGTGAAGAAGATTTTTGCAGAATCTGTCAGAAGGTTTCAGCCAGCCTGGAGGTGCTGTCTGCATCTCAGAGGACAAAGGTGGAAGGTTTCAGATGAGTCTGTTTATGGCTGTGCTGCTCCCACAGCTGTCACAGTCACTAAGAGACAGAGACACCTTACCTGACATATATTGTGTCTCCATATCTGTCTGTTTATCAGTGTTGTTTAATTTGGCAATAACACAATACTGAGAACCTGAATAATCAAGAGAACAGAATAAAACCCAACACTTCTTTCTTTGAGTTTTTTACTATGAGTGGTGAGGTGCTGGAACAGCTGCCCAGAGAGGCTGTGGATGCTCCGTCCCTGGAGGTGTTTGAGGCCAGGCTGGATGGGGCTCTGGGCAGCCTGGGCTGGTATTAAATGGGGAGGTTGGTGGCCCTGCATGCAGCTGGGGGTTGGAGATTAGTGATCCTTGAGGTTCCTTCCAACCTTGGCCATTCTGTGATTCTGTGTTTTCTTTGGGTCTCAGAGTCTTGGAAAAGTCACAGTAGTATTTTACTGTAAGCATCAAACTGATTCTTCCAAAGTGACTGAAAGTGATCTCATAAAACTCGAGTAGGGAAGCATCTTTCTTACAGGATACAGTCACAGCTGTGAGTTGAAAGTGAAGTATGGAAACTGTTGGAGAGTAGTTCTTAAGCATGGGAATAAGAAATTTGTCAGAGAAGAGGGATTTGAGAAGCATCTTCTGCAGGTGACTCAGAAAGGTGACCTCATGCTGCTGTGAAGGAGCTTCTATGTTGTTCTCTGTGGAGTGGCTAAGAGCAGGTATTCTCTTTGCCATAGGGAAGGCATGATCAAGGTTGAGGAAAAGTGTTTGATACTGAACTGGTACTTTCAAACAGGAAAGCAGACATTAGGAATGGAGGATATGTGTGATCCTGAGAGGGAGAAAAGAAAGGCATAAACTGAGAAGTATGCACACTACCATGGCAGTAGTCACTGATTTGCAAAGAGCACTGTATATATGGTTTGGAACAGCAAGTGCCAGGATGTCAGTACATCCTAAAGTTAATGAAAAGTGCCAAGTGAATCAGTTAATGAATAACACGGAAAAAACATAATGATCATCATCTGCCTGCAGGGTGATAGTACTTTTCCTGAACAGAGTGCTCTTGTTAAAACCTGACCCCTTAAAAGATTTGAAAGGAGTTAATGTTCCACATTCCAGGTTAGCTCAGTTTTTTGCCCTCTTTCCGTCCTAACAGCTTTTGTTCCTTTCAATCTACTTTCCTCTTCACTTTTCCTCCTCTATCTGTTGTAAAAATCAATTCACCAACAGGTTGCTAAGAATGGCTAACGATTCCAGCTTCAGCCCATCCTCTGGTTTACAGCCATGCACATGGAGGAACTCAAATACAGAGATCTGCTCTCTTAGTAACACACCGCAGAGGAAAGAGGCCAGACACAAACACCCAGCCTGTTCCACCTCGGTGTGCCCTGTGCTCACTACAGCAAAGGCAAAAGCACCATCTAGTCCAGCTCCCTGGGCACAGGCATATTTGGCAGACATTCCTCTCTCTTTAACCAGCTTTTAGCTGCGGTTCTCATTAATTTATGCTTCCCAGCTATGATGCCACGTTCCAGCCTTGGTGATTGTGTTCACTGTTACGTACTGATTTTGTAGTTCTGCTGTACCAGGTGTTCTCTAATTCAGAAAACAACATGTAGAAATTGAAAGTGATACGTGCATCGGCATTGCTTCGTCCTAAATGTGTTGGTAATTTTGTTTGGTGTCCTGTTTTTCTTAAATTTGTAGTTTTCTTAAATTTTTAGTAAATTTTGCAGTTGTACTCCGTGTGGAGTTTGAACACATTCCCAGTAATTGCTATGCTATGCCCTCTGTTTTTAGGCACTGAGACAAATCCCACTGTAGCTTTCTTTTCTGAGAGTTCTTCATTAGCTGCTTGTATTACTTAGATCTGCATGCAGCACGTTTCAAACTTCTGGAAGAGGAGAGGGAACACATTAAGTAAAATCAGGGATTAATGTGGTTAATCTTTTCTGGTGAGTGCAATTTCTGATAACCTGAATTAAAGTTTAATTCTCCATCTACAGGGAGAACACCAGACAGCAGTTACTAATGTCTAATATTAGTACAGTATCTGTTTCTTCACAATTATTTTTGAGCAAATACTGCTGTTGTGGTTAACAACAAAGTGGTTAAAAGAAGTTTTTTTTATTACGAGTAATGTCTCTGACTTATTTGCTAATGCCTGTTACAAGACTTGTCATTCCTGTGGGAACATATTTAATATGACAAACTGATTACATTTCTGTAGGGCACAACTGAGTTCTAGAAAGCTGTAAAAAAAATAAAGTAAAAAAGAGCAGAACAAAGTGAACTTAGAGACAGAAATTCCTCTAGTCCTGCATAAGGACTAGAAGATAACAGGGGATCCAACAGCAGAAAGGAAGAAGAAAAGCTTGGGAAAGAAGCAGTATAAAGGTGAATGATTTGTTGCATGTAGCAAATGAAGGAGGAGAGTGAGTGCTGTTCTGGCTGTGGTGTGGCTCTAGAGAGTAAACCTGATCTTCACAGTGCATTTCTATGATGAAATCCCTTTTATCCTCCTGAATCTCAGTCAGTCATTCTTGTGCCCTCAGGAAGGTTGCTTTAATTTTTACTGCTACACAAAGGACTCACTGTAGTGATTGCAGACCTGGAGATTCGTAAATACATTCATATATATTTTAGGACCCTACAAATCAATCAGTGAGTTGCAGGCAAGGAATATTTCTATCTTTTGTAACTCCATACATATTGCAAGTGTACTTGGGATCTACATATGAAGAATGTGCAGGTGCAGATCCTGTATTCATGGTTGTAAAAGAATGTTTTCAAGGCTTTTAGGTCTTTCAGTTTAGAGGATTACCTCAGACCTTTCCTTTCTGAGTGGCTCCTGCCTTGTCAGCAATCCAGCCTCAACCTTTCTTGGTCTTGCTCTTTCTCTGATCAGCATTTCTTGTGTTTCTCCCCCTATTCTGTCTGCTGGATCATTGTAATGTCTGGAGGTCTTTGCAGCATTCCTTCAATCCAGCTCCTTTATTTGCTTTATTTAGCATCTTCCACAAGCGCTCTCAGCCATAGCTTGAAGAATTGAATCAAGTTAATTTAATATCTTTTGACTAAAAGTCAAACAACTGTGAAATCTGTACGACTCTGACTGATTGCACAATTAGTCCCACAGTCTGCAGAACTTCATTATGAAACAGGAGTGCAGGTTTGACACAAGCGCACTTATTGTTTCCTCCTTGAGCAAGGCAGATCTGTGCTCCTGTCTAATTGTTTGTGTATCACCCAAATTCAGTTGGTCAAGTTTTGCAAATATTTGAAAGGCTGTTTTGGGTCATAACCTATGTGTCAGTTGGAAGAAGAGTTATGCAGTTTTGTATTCATGCTTCATGTTCTAGACACGAGGGCTAACGTTTCAGATTTGATGGGGGATGGAGAAAAACAACGAGAGTCTTCAAAGTAGTCAAGGAAGTTGGTTGTCATTCGTTCTCATTGTCACCACCTGATGATAGACAGGCCTGAGTTCAAAATGTCAGCTGAACATGGTTTTTTCAAGTTGTCATGAACTGACCTTAAGAATCAAGTCCTGTTCTTTCTGTTTCCAGATCGGTGCTTCACTCTTTGCCAGTAACATTGGCAGTGGACATTTTGTGGGCATAGCAGGAACAGCAGCAGCTGGAGGAATTGCCATTGGAGGGTATGAATGGAATGTAAGTGACATGCATTTGGGTGAGCGTATCTGTGATGTCAGAATTATCTGCACGGGTTAATCAAGATGCCATCATTGAATAATTTTATGCTGTCAAAATTTACTTGGCAATACTTGTTTCTGTACAGGTGTTGTCTCCTAGTTATCTTCCTTGGTCCTTGCACAAGTGACTGGGAGATGATGGCTTTTTTATGTTGAATGAAGGTTTTTAGAAAATGTTTGACCCAAAGAAATCAGTGGATTCTCTTCTTATTCTATCGTTTGATTACATTTAATTATTGACAGGGAGCACTCTCAGACTGTAGGATGTCTGGAAGAGGTAGTTGGTTTTATAACCCACAATGTTTTATTTTTTTACTGCAGTTTGCTATTTAGAAATTGTTGAAAAGGCTTTATTTTCTTCACAGGCCATAGGAAATTTGGGACATCCTTCACAGTCAACTGCATTCTAAAAATCTTTTCCCTTTTAGTTTCTCCTTCTTCTGGCTGTATATGTTCTACATGGCAACCATAAGTGGAACAGAAATATCCAGGCTGACTTAAAATGAACTGCTTGGGGTACCAGCAGCAGTATTAACTGTGACAGCACGAAGATTCACATGAGCTGATTAAATGCATTTCCTCATTCTCAGATATTGTGGGTGTGGATAACAGTGATCTTACGATGCTTGATTCATGTGCATGGAAGGGATTATACCAAAACACAAAAGACTTAATGAGCATTACATAGGTTTCAATGCATTTAATTCTGTGCAGTGAAAGAAACATACTTCAATGAGGAACTGTATTTTTTCTCCTTAACAAGTAAGTGGTTGCTGCAAATATTCAGGTGCTTACATAAATATTAAAGGAGAACACTAAAGGCTAACAAGAATTGTGAGACAGTTAATCTGTCATCTTTCTCTATTTGTTTACAATGGCGCTGTAGGCAACCTTATTCTTCTTCCCTTTGCACAAAAACTAAGCAAAAGAAAACAGAACAAACATTACTTGAAATTTCACAGCATTCAAAGCTCTGGGACACGTACTCTCCTTCAAACATACTCATGGCTAACTCTTCATCTCCTGGGAGGTTCTCCATGGGCAGATGTAAATATACAGAGTGCAACAATTGTTGTTTAGCAAGAAGCATTGATGCATGCATGTGTTTGGAGAGTTACACTACACAGTTCCTTAAATAATTATGACAGAAAGACTCTTGACTGTATAATTCAATTCTCCTCTTGAAAGAAATATTGATTATTATACTGCTTGTGTCAGTATTATTCCATGAAATTACTTCTAAATTACATTAATCTGATAGCAGATGCTGAACCACTCTTTCTTGTTCATTTCTCATCTTTGATCTAAAGGCAAAACTCAAAAGATAATGTTACCGAAAACGAAAACAGCCTCATGAGTGGACAGAAAAAAATGTAGAATTTTGAGCAGAATTTTGTTCTTCATTTGTCTATCTAGATATGTACTACTTTAGTTAGGGTGAATTTACTAGCCATTTCAGTTAGAAAACTGACACCAAAATACAGTAAGATCTATAGTTCACAAAATGCACATGGCCATTCAAAATACACTGAGCAATGATAATGTGGAAATACCAAATCCTGTACTAGATGCTTGCAGTATATTGTACAGAGTGTGGGATTGCTGTAATACACTGTGCCTTGTAAAACACAGACATCTCACAGAAGCTCAGTGCAGAAAGAAGCTAAAGAGATATCAGAAGTGCTTCTTTACCCCGTACCTACGATTGCTGGTGCCACGAGATACCATTGCAGCACAGCTGATTCTGAAAGGTAGTCTGACTGTACCTGGGATGAAGCAACTAGCAAATGGGTCTCAGTTATTAGACTTAATTAATCCTTCTTTAATATTTCCCAGAAATTGTGGACTTATGGGCTGATTGCATTTTAACAGCGTGCTTTGAGGACAGCTGGAGTAAGCTAGCATTGCTGGTAGGGTGGCATTTTGATACTGAAAGGCAAACATACGAGCAGAAATCAGCAGTTTTTCTCCAAAATGTGTTCTCGTATGTGCTTCTTTTGGAAACTGAGCATGCAATTCAGTTTCCACGGTGCATGACAAATCTCTTAGCCAGGATTTCATTCCCAGATTTTCAAGTGTAAGGCAAAGGATCGAGCAACACCCATCGCAGCCCCAAAGTAACCAGGTTTGAGTGGTCTCAGTGGTCTCTATCTGCAGTTTGGTCTGATAAATGGTCTTAAATGCTGTCTAGAGAGAGGAGGCTAATTCAGCTGATCTTGTCTTGACTGCAGGCTCTGATATTTGTGGTTGTTCTAGGATGGCTGTTTGTACCCATCTACATCAAAGCTGGCGTAAGTAAAAACAGTGTTATGTTTTCCTGTGCTGTTTGTTTTAACCACCCTCTCTCTTCTTGTTTGTGGATCAGGTCTGGAGTATTGCAAAGCCATTATAAATGGCAAAGGAGATCTGATCATAGTAGAACCTGTCTATATTATCTATATGTACATGAGTAATGATGATTCTCAAATTCTGAGACCTGAGATGTGTTTGGTACTCTGCTCTTGTTCTCCTTTGATTCCTGGAGCTGCTGTTCCATGCAACTGCATTTGTAGCTCCCTCCCTTTGCCTTCCAATCCTACAGTATCTGAGTAGCAAAAAGCTTCCTCTAACTTGCTTTGTATCCCTGCCCTGTTGTCTGAGACCTTCTCTTCCCACCCTGCAGGTGGTGACGATGCCAGAGTATCTGAGGAAGCGTTTTGGAGGGAAGCGGATTCAGGTCTACCTGTCAATCCTTTCACTGGTCCTGTATATTTTCACAAAGATCTCAGTACGTACAACTTCTGCAACAATTTTTCCATCCAAAGTTGATCTAAATAATAGAAACTGCCATTTACATTATTATGCACACAACTGACTGTTGCTTCTGAAGTCCAGCAACTTCAGAAGCTTCAGAAGTTGAACTAAGGAGTAAAATGTGTGACACAACAGTTACGTGTATTTTCTTCTGTGTAGTGAGATTATGTGTGCAGATGAGTTTTGTTGGCTTCCTTGAACATCTCTGGGAAGATCTTCTTGGTGTTTGTTGGGCTTTCTCTCTCTTTCTTTTCTATTTTAATGTTTCTAAGGTTTACTGTTATAACAGGCAAGAATGGAAGGAACCTTATATTGTATTGCACTCTGTTTGGGGATCAATGGAACATGGGAGGAAATTTCCACAAATATGAGTTTGTACATTTTGATCTACGTGAATCATCTGAGAAATAATAGCTGCTGCTTGTTTCACCATTTGGTTTTAGAATCTTTTTGCCATCAGTTTGGGCCCACAGCATCCCATACCAACCCTCCGTTCTGCTAGGAGAATGAGCAATACTTTTTGGAGAAGAGTGCTGTTGGGTTTTCAAGGAACAGGATTTTTTTTTTCCTAGGCTTCATATTCATCCTTCACTCTGGTGAACATGCCATCAGCAATACACACAGCTGAGGGAAAAGCACAAAAGAACAGTGAAAAAATGAGAATGATAGAAGCTAGAAAACAAGAGAGTGGGAAAATGCAAAGGAAATGGTGACAGCTGAGGTGAAAGGAAGAGAGATTCTTTTAATGGGTAAATGGTTGCTATAAAGTTTAAATTGCTATAAAGTTAATGTTTATTAAGCATGTGGTTGTGCTGCTGTGAAATAGTGAAGGGAGCTGGTGTTTTCCATATGTCTTGAAACTACTAAGCCTTTGAAGAAGTCCACAGTTCAGGTATACCTCAATCTGTTGTTTTTCAGAAGTTGCCATGGCAGATTACTCTTTGCCCTCTGCATGGGAGCTAAGTGATAATAGTGCAATTTAAGCTAAAAGATTGGCCTTTTGCTCTCATTCTCACATCTTCACGATAACTGATCCTTGCAGAGGTTATAAATTAAACAGGTTGATGCTATGTGACTGGCCCCAACGCTGGATTTCTGTATAGTTCAGAAGGATCAGTTAAATTTACTGTTGTTGCGCTTAACTACCATAATCAGAAATCCCAGGTATGTTGCACATGACACAGAGCTCTGGCAGTTCCAGCAGCTGAGAAACATTTCCAATCAGATGACTCAGTCCCATTCTGCAACACATTTGCAAGAAGCCCATTAAGCAGGTTCTGAATTTAGTCTTTTATTCCCAGCCTTATAATGCCTAAGAGTTTAGTCATGGGATTTCATCCTGTTTCACTGGAGGTGTCTCAATTCCAGGCAAGATACACTCTCCATTTAAACTTCCCATGTGATCACGAGGCTGAAGCACCTTCTCATGCACTTGTGGGAGCAAAGCAATAGTGAAGAGATGCCTATAGCAGCAGATTAGCAGCACCCCACTCTACCTCCCCAGCTTCTGATGAACCTAGTTATTCCAGATGTATGTGGAGAATTGCCACTGAATTGGGCAGGGGAAAATTTGGTGTAGAATTCTGTAACTATTCTGACACTGTCAATTCCATGTACAAATATGGCTCTGATTTCTGTAGCATCAAATGTTTTCTGCACTGTTGCATTGTGTGACTACATTCAGTAGAACGGAATTTGCTGTATTTTATTTGCAAAAAGCAGTTTTTGGAGGTTTCAGGTACTGCCAGAGAAATAATGGTAGGTTTTTCTGTCCCATGCTATGCAAAACCAGGCCCAAATTGTCTTCAAATGAACATCTCCAGGAGCACAAAGGGAAGGGCTGTTCCATCCTGGCCCATAGCTAGTTTATTTGTGCTGTGGAGAGACGTATGCGCTGTGCAGAGCTAGCACAGGTCTCTCTTCACAGAGGCACATTTCATCTCCAGACATACCCATGTGTTGTCAATCTGTGCCCTATCCAACCTGCAGATTTGCATTTTACTTCCTCGACTGCTGCTTTTCCAAACACTCCTTTGTTGTCACCTGGGCTTAGTGAGATTTGGTGTAGAAGGATCTTTCCGCCCTGCCCTTGACAGGCAGTCACACCTAACAGTTTAACTGCCACTTATCCTTCTAGAATAAGAGCAGCACATTTTCAAGGTTGTTATTTCATGTGTTGATTCCTTCGTTTGATATAATACTATTGAATGTTCTTAGTAATATTATAATCAGGGTACATTCCAATGAATAATAAAATACGTCAGGCCATGTAACTCCTGGCTTGCTCTCTCTGGCATGCTGCCCAATGCTGTGTGATGATTAGATTCTCTTTGCGTGTATCTGTACAAGATTATTACTGTTTCTGCCTTTTCTTGAACATTTTCTTTGTATTTTTATTGTTCCCTTGTTTTGTGGCTATCAACTGCTTGTCAGGCAAGGCTACGCTGCAAGGATCTTTGGGATCACATGTGATCATTCAGCCCAAATGATTTTCAGCTGGCTGCACAAGCATCTCACGTGTGTGTGCTTCCTAAGCATGCAGTACTGTGAGTCCAAAGCCCCTGGCAGCTGTCAAGGCCTTGCTTTATAACTGCATTGCTGATATTGGTCATTGTGCCAAAGAATAAGGTCTAGAGAAAATAAAATCAAGAGTAATTAACTCAATTATGATAAGACCAAAGCGAATTAAATTCTGAAGAAATCATAAATAGATTTACGAGAAATCAGGGCACAGGTTTACCAACATAAGGGGAGGAAGAAAGATAAACTCATCTTAGAACTTCACAGTGTAGAATAAATTGTAGAGCACTGGGGTTCATTATGTTGGAGCTGGACCCTCTAGTGATATATAAAGGCTCCAAGTTAGCTATCTTGCATTCTGCCAATTGCTCCTGCAGGATCTGTGCATGGCTTTGGAGAAAGAGCTTGTAATGGGAAGATTTGTCAGATGAGATAAGGATTAAATAGTATCATTAAAAGGCTATTTGTGGAGAAATAAGGAAATATTGGAAGGAAATAATCTGATGGGAGGGAGGAGCAGTGAAGCTGGAAGGTAACAGCAATTCAAAGTTGCTGATAAATTGCTTAGGACACGAAATAATTAACTGTATGCTTCTTTGCTAGGGTCCTTTTAGGACCATTAATATTTAATGCTATGTAAGCTGAAGTAAAGCCAAGAACAATAAAAGACTTACTTGGACGTAAGCAGATCAGTGGTGTGAAAAGGTGGGAAAAAATATTTCCATAGACATAAGGGACAAAGGACACAACCTGGCAACCACTGGGAGATACAATCTGAAAAGTCCTCATTCCTAATTTCAGCCTAAAACTTGTAAGAAACGTAATCATCTCAAGCTGCTTCAGGGCAGGGTTTGGGGAGTGGAACCCTTGCTGTGGCTCACACCCTGCTTCCTGCTTGTCTTCTGCACATCGGGGCACTGTGTGAGGATCTGCTGCACTGGTCAGCACTGCCTCATTCTCCAGAGCAAAGCAGCCCTGGCTTCAGCTACCTGCAGTGCTTTGTAGCTTCTGAGCATGTTTGAGCACTGCGAGGACTTGTGCTGTGAAGGGAGGCTGTCTCCCTTTATTGTGCCTTTGTATGGGAAGGGTGGGATACAGAAAGCAGGCGTGCAGGTGGGATTGGGTGCGAATCCTTCATCTGGATCCAGGAGATACAGACCTCTAAGGAAAGGAGGACTAATGGCAACTCATTAGAAATGCATTGGGGTAGATCAGTCTTACTGTAAACTTAGGTGAATAATCTTGATGCAGAATATTTTTAATTAAGGAGATTATTTAATGTGTTTAAAATCTCAGTAAGAAATAGATGGTTATTCTGAATAGCTCCTTTTTTTACACATGAGCCACAGGTCTCTTCTGTTAGCCAGCAACTTGTCAATTATTCTGACAGGAACCTTAGATTCGTGATAAATTCTTTGCTTTTAATGCCCACATGTCCTGAACTGGTGAGACTAGCTGTAGCACATGTATGTAAGCAGTGAAGAAAAAGGGAGAGAGTTACTAGCATTAAAGGAGGAGCCCTGCCATATCTTGGAGACATCACAGGTCCCAGCCCTGGGCATCGCAGTGAGTTTTCAACTTTACTGAAGTCCCTCAGAATGGATGCACACAGTAGTGAGGAGGTGACTGCCTCTAGCTAAAATGAGCTGTTGCTAAATATTTGGGAGTTCTTTGAGAAATGCTACGCTGTTCTTACACTGAAAGAACCACAGTTCTGAGAGGAACAACTTCTATTTTCATTTTGCTGGGGTTTTTTTTGTTTGTTTGTTTGGTGCAGTACTGTAAGGGATTGTGTATTTCAGCACTCCAGTCATGAATGTATGATGTGCCATCACACAGAACTTATCCCTTGCCTAATATGTATCATTTCCATCCCCTATAGGCAGACATATTCTCTGGAGCCGTGTTTATACAGTTGGCCATGGGTCTGAATCTGTATGTGGCTATTATTATCCTGCTTGTTATTACTGCTCTTTACACCATCACAGGTGAGTTTGCAGAGCAGCCTGATAAAGTAATTAAATTAGAGAAGCCAGGAAAAGGAAAACAGGGGAAGTGGATGAGAAAAATAAAAAACTCGACAGGGGTGTGTTTTACAGTGATCTTTGTTGAAAGAGAGAGGTAGAAAAAATGAATAAAAGAAGAATAAAAAGAAGAAAGATTTTCAATGAGGCATTTGCAGAGGGGCTGACCTGTTTGTTCTGTCATTAGGTGGCCTCGCAGCTGTGATTTACACGGATACCTTGCAGACGTTTATCATGGTTGTGGGATCTTTCATTCTCATGGGATTTGGTAAGTAAATCACAGTGCTGACAGCAATTGATCCTGCAGTGCAGGGCCCTGTTGTCTTAACTAGGAAATTTCAGTTCTTATGCCTGTTATCAGGGAGTGATGTAGGCATGTTGCCTAGCAATCTGGTCATTGAGACAACTCCATTCCAAAGAACAGGTGAATCCATAAGGTACTGTGTAACATCCTATGAGAGAACAGGACTAATGATGGGTAATGAGGTAGAGGTGAAGTTGCTGATTATGCTCTTCAGAAATTCAGAGAGTAACTTTTTTCCAGAAAATTATAATTTCATAGATTTTCAGATGCTAATGCTTGAAATTTCTGATTCAAAATGAAGAACTGTTGGCCACATTACATGGTTTTTGTTTTGTTTTGGTTTTTTTTTTGCATATATATAAATATATATATATACTCTCTAGGGTTTTATTCATCACTGTTACGGTGTTTTTCCTTCACGCTGTCTGGCTGTACTTGAGATGTCAGTGTTACATCCTTTTTCACTTCTTTTGCTTTCTATTTTTCAGCATTTAAAGAGGTTGGAGGGTACGATGCATTCATGGAGAAGTATATGAATGCAATTCCATCCAATATCACCTATGGAAATAGCACAATTGATTCAGAATGCTATACTCCTCGAGCGGATGCTTTTCACATCTTCCGAGATGCTGTCACTGGAGATCTGCCGTGGCCAGGGCTCACGATTGGTTTGAGCATCCTTACTCTGTGGTACTGGTGCACAGATCAGGTAATGTGGAAGCCATGTGCCTTGGAAATGCAGAACACAAAACTCTGCAGACTTCTAGTATGATCTAAGAGTAATGTTTGCTTCTTCTTTTCCCACAGTTTGGTATTCAAAGCTATGTCACAGGAATGGCAGTTATTTTAGGTCTTGTCAGAGTATTTCCAGCTTCTGGTTTCTAAACTCCTTTAATAAATGGCTCCATTTTGGGGCTGTTGGACCATATGTGTGCAAGAAAATGGAAATGGTGTTCTTTCGGTTCTTCTTATAAACTGTTCAGAAGATACAGTGTTTAATTCCTTTCTCATGTTTTTTTAATTTATAATTCTGCGTAAGAACAAGGAGAGAGTTTGTAATGTGAGCATTTACTTAAGAAACCTCATATCAAATGGTCTTAGTTGGACTGGGATGGTTCCCCATTCAGCGATCCTGGTTTGTTTCCTGTTTGTGTGGCTTCCACCTTTGCATGCACATTTTTGGGTGGATTTTCTTTATACGTTTGGTCTTTCAGTCTGGAGACTCTCACCATTTCCTTCTTCCTTCCCCTATGAGCTATCATCCAGCTTCCCAGAGAGATCACACTGGCATGAAAGTAGAAAAGTGTGCTCCTGCAACTGTGACATCCATACATGCTCAATCTGAAGAGATGATCTCTCTGCTTTCTGAATTGTGAGAAGGACAATTTTTCACAATTTATAAAGCAAGTTAAAAAAGCAATGTAAATATCTATTTTCTTCTTTTTTGTCTCTTGACTTGCTTTATAAATAACTTTTGAGAACAAAAGAGCATTAGCTCTTGAACACGTGCTGAATAAACATTATTTTCCTTGACTTATTTTAAACGTATTTTCACATAGTGTTTATGTTTTCCTGGTGATGGAAATCATAACTGGGCTCTTTCACCATCACACAGGTTAAGGAGCACTTTGTGTCTGGAATGTGGCTTGGTGTGTTCATGGTACTGATTGAGTCATGCGTGCCTGTCGTGTCTCATTGACAGGTTATTGTCCAAAGATGTCTCTCTGGCAAGAACATGTCCCATGTGAAGGCTGGATGTGTGATGTGTGGGTACCTGAAGCTCTTGCCCATGTTTATCATAGTGATGCCTGGAATGATCAGCCGAATTTTGTATGCAGGTATACACACATATTTACAGGGATGCAGATGTCCTCCTGCTGCCGATCTTTCACTGGCAATTTCTCTCAATTTCCTTTTCTCTGTCCTAAATACCTGTCAGATTGTTGTCTTGTCATGCAGTTGTTCAGGCACATATGTGCACAAATACGGACTGCACTGAGCGAATCCACAAACCCACAGGCAGAGAAGAGGTGTTTAGGTTGAGTGAAAATTGTGTTCCTCTGTTTTTTATTTGACTTGCTTTTCTCTTGTTACTGAGTTCTGATCTGACAAATTAATTCTGGTGTTTTTTGATCTGCAGCAACTTTTAGTATTTTTTTTTAGAGAGGAAAAGGAAAATGGAGGCTTAGAATCACCTTCCATCCTGCTAGCAGACCAAGGATGATATAGAATGTGTCAGTCCAGTGGTTCAGTGCATGTTTGTTAATATGACCTTGTCTAACCGTGTCTCATTCTCCTCTTCTCAGATGTGGTGGCTTGTGCTGTGCCTGAAGTCTGCCAGCAGGCCTGTGGCACCTCAGTGGGCTGTACAAATATTGCTTATCCAAAAATGGTAGTAGAACTTATGCCAAATGGTAAGACACTATTTTTGTTTGTTGTTTTAGGAAAGGCGAGGCTGCCAGACTGTAAAAATGAGTGAGGGAGAGCCCAAGTCTCAGATTTAGCTAAAAAAAAGTGTTGCTAAAATAGTTACTGTTAGTCTAAGGGGTGAGAAATCCTAATTGATTGTGGCTGTGGGTGCAGAACAGTTGCATGCCAACAATGTCAGCTCTTAGCAGATACTGAGCAATGACATTCTAATTGTTCCCCTTCCCTGCAAAGGTCAAAAGTAACCTACTTTGCCTGTTTTGTAAAGGACTGGGGAATTCTGAGTTGCAGGCATACACCTGCAGTCCTTATGCCAGCCCCACTGAGGTGGGAGAAAACATTGTCCTGTAATGCCTGTTCAGTGAGAGAGTGAGGCACCAATCCGTAGAAGACTAAGTATAGGGAAAAGAAACAAGAACTGCAGAAAACCAGAGCTGATTCAGAAGGCTAGAGAAAACAGATTATGGTATTATGCAAACCATGGTACTTCCTTGATCTCTTTATAATTCCCCATTGTTTCATAGATGTTGAAGATAGTCTTATTAAAGTACTATCATACTTCCCCATACTATGTTGATTAGATCATGCTGCTTGGAAAAGTGGTTTTTCCCTGATGTTTAATCAGTAAAAGAAACTTGTTATCTGATTTACAAATATATCACAGGCAACTGAGCACTGCACTGAATTCAAGAGAAATGATTTTATAATTGTGGGTGAAGTCTGCTTATTAGTTTTTGTTTCAGCATCTAATCTGAAAGCATTCACAAAGGAAGTACCTACACTCTAAAAGCTCAAGCATTGTCCCCTCACTGCTGTAAATAGCTTTTCCAAAGCTCAGCAGCATCACTCTGCTTGCATTGCAAGAGAGTGGCAGGCAGACATCAGCACATAAACGTGCCAGACATACACGTAGCTGGCTGACTTGAAGGGATCAGACAGTCTCTATGGATGGTGCTGTGTATCGACACGCTTCACTGAATGCCCATCCCACCTAATGTATGGGGTGTCTTTGTTTTCCAGGTCTACGAGGTCTGATGTTATCAGTCATGTTGGCATCCCTTATGAGCTCCTTGACTTCCATTTTTAACAGTGCCAGTACGCTGTTCACTATGGACATTTACACCAAAATTAGAAAACAACCGTCAGAGAAAGAGCTTATGATAGCTGGAAGGTAAGGCAGAAATGCAGCGCGCCTGAGAAGCCTCCAGAGTGCTTGAGTGAAAATCTGTATTTGCAGTGTTCAGGCAGCGCAGCAGTGGCCTCCTGTGGCCAGGCAGGCTGTCCCATGTGTGCTTTTCCTTCTGGATATTTTATGATAATAATTTCCAGACCTTACGTCCAATGGAATAGACAGTGGCTAAACTAATGCTCAACACTTACTTCCTACTGCTGTTCAAAGGGAACTATTTACAGATACCTTTGTAGGCTTTATGCTACACCATGCTCAGCATCAATCAACTAGTTCTACCTTATTTGCTTTTGGTTCATCTCTAGTCGTAACAAAGGAAAAAAGTAATTTTCTGTGTTTTAATTGCATGTTTAGCTGTATGATGACGGGTGTTTGACAGACATGATGCACAACTTGAATTACTTCTGTTTGTTCAATGGTAATTGGCCATTTCATTGATTTCGCTGGTTGAAATACAAAATAGGCATTTAAATTATTGATTAATCGCTGTTTCTGATAGATGCTTCCTAGCAGGTGGCTAATAGAATATCTGGCTATGTTTGCAGGGCATTTATGGTGGTTTTAATTGGCATCAGCATCGCCTGGGTTCCTGTGGTGCAGTCAGCTCAAAGCGGGCAGCTCTTTGATTACATTCAGTCAGTTACCAGCTTCCTGGGACCTCCCATTGCTGCTGTCTTCCTGCTTGCCGTCTTCTGCAAGCGAGTAAATGAACAGGCAAGTGCAAATCAGGAAACAATGAAGCTGCATGTTGCTTTAGTTATCTTTTTTTTTTTTTTTTTTTAAACCAAACATATCACTTTTCACCTTTGTTTTGGATGCTCTATTCATCAGCAAACTTTTCAACAAATGCACTGTTGTTTCTTCCATTATTTCCCATTGCTTTTTGGATCCATTCTAAGAACTGCTGTTTTTTATTTTTAGAACAGTGAATTGAGAAATATTTAAGTAAGTAACTCGAAGGGATGAGGTCTGGATCATGCTTTTGGGACCATGAGCCAGCTACATTAACTGCGATCTCTCTCAGACATTCTGAAGACTCAATATTCAGGACTTCAGTTTCTTTCCTATAGTGCTAGGAGTAATATTTGCTAATGGTTCAGGTTTGCTCCAAGAAGAAATGGTTTCATGAGGAAGCCTACAGAGAAAAAGGCATCTGTCTGTTTTTTAATTTGGCTGAAACTTTTTGTAACTGCTTTCCCTCAAGACTGTTTCAGTGGTTCTCTGTGTGTCTGTCCAAAAGATCCTGCTTTATGCACAAAGGGATGTTCCATGTGCTATCCCAGTATAGATACATCTCACAGATGGGTTGAATCTGTGTGCCCTTTGTGGAAATCTGCAGTTGATCTGTGATTGCAGCTGGAATTTTGCCAGAGTTAGAATTTAATATAATCCTCATGTGTTTGTGTACGTAGCATTCTTCAAAGCTGGATGAGTAGTACAGATAAGTATCAAAGCTTAAAATACATAAAATGAACTCCAATATTGTAATTGTTTATATGATTTATCAGTATTTCTTGTTCAGAAACATTTTAGCTAGAAATTGAATTAACTATCTTATTGTTATTATTATTATTATTATTATATAATCTTATTATTAACCATCTATATACCATGAAAACTAGAATATGTTTCCATTGGGATTTCCAGTTTTCTGTTACAGTCGTTAGTTATTTGACTTCATGAACTCATGGAATGGCTGAAATTGCCAAAGTCAACATAATGTGTCAAACCTGCATGTTTCCCCCAGCAGCTCTTCAGGAGTTACAGTGTGCCCTTTTTGCTAACTTCTGTCCCTTTCTGCAGGGTGCCTTCTGGGGCCTGATAGTTGGGCTGCTGGCCGGGCTTGGTAGAATGATACCAGAGTTTGTCTACGGAACTGGTAGCTGTGTGGCCCCTTCCAACTGCCCGTTCATCATCTGTGGGATTCACTACCTGTATTTTGCAATTATTCTTTTTGGGGTTTCTGCCATCGTTATCCTGGCAGTCTCCTTCATGACTAAGCCAATTCCTGATGTACATGTGAGTATTACTGCACTTCTGCTCCTGGAGAAATGAAGTTTACCACTAGTTTTAAATACTGTTACTTGGTATACTGTCACATTTCATCTGTCTACATCTTATAGTCCTTGTAAGAAATCAAAGGAGATAGTCTTCATTTATCTGTCACTGAGCTTCAGTGACTCCTAACGATCCAAGGCGCTGACTTAACAGACATTTGGGATGCTGTGGTCTCCATGCACTCAGGATCTAGTTTTAAACTTCTTTTTTTAACGGCAGCTTTATCGCTTGTGCTGGACTTTGCGGAACAGCAAAGAGGAACGTATTGATCTCGATGCAGATGATGTGGAGGAGAAACCTGATGAAAAAGATAAGGAATCAGGTAACTGATGAGTAATTTCTGTTGCAGTATCTGAGATGCCATCAGCATGTTTGAGAATCCCTATTCCATTCCTGAACAAACAACAGCATGCATAGTTTTCATAAAACAATACACCCCAGCAACAAAAACTCAGCCCAGATTCCAAGGTCTACTAAGGTGCCCTTTAAATACACGAGTCCTAGTGCAGATCAGAAGTGACAGGAGGAATATTTATTCTCTAGGTGGCTAGGTGCCAGTTCTAGGCTTATGTTAGCAGTGGTGTGCATTGGCAGAACTGCATGTAACTCTGGCACTTGCAATGAAACAAGGAGAATTCATTTTGAGATAGAGCGTAGTAGCAAGGACTGAAGGAGCAAGGCATGGTGCAGAACAAAAGGAAAGCTAATTGCCAGACATCCATCTGAGCAAAACCTCCTGCTTCCTTTGCTGGGCTTCTCCTTCTGCTGCCAAGTTGCTTTTCATAAATATCCTATAATTCATCTATTTGTTTTTTGATTAAAAGTATAGAAAGTAGGGAAAAAATGAGTGAACAGGTTGAGCTTTGCAGAGTGACCTGCTTCTCACTTACACAATCAAGTCTCTATGCTGTAAAAGGCCTTGCAGTATTTAGAAAATCACGCTTTTTTCCAGGTGAGCTGTGAAAACATAATATTAATTTCATTCTTGTACAGCCTTGTACTGTATTTAAAAGCTTCCATGCAAGTAAGACCGTAAGTCAGAGCTACTATATTAAATATAGGATGGAGCTCAGCCACGGAGAACTTGTAGTGTACGCAGCAGTCCATGCTTACATTTCATGACCAGTATGCTATTCCTTCCAGTTTCAGAGGAGAGTGAAGACCCAGGATGCCTGAAGAAAGCTTACAACTGGTTCTGTGGCTTAGAGCAACAAAAAGGACCCAAACTGAGCAAGGAGGAAGAGGAAGCATTGAAGAAGAAACTGACTGACACATCAGAAGTGCCACTTTGGAGGAATGTTGTGAATATCAATGGCATCATCCTACTGACTGTGGCTGTATTTTGCCATGCCTATTTTGCATAAGCCTCTGATTGCAGTTCTGAAATCGTACTGTATTGTCAAGAAGAAACAATGAGTTGTAAACTTACACAGATTCATTTAGCATTTTCATGCTCTAAGATTGTAAAAATCAGGGTAATTTACTCACTGATTCTGTGATCATAATTTCAACAATCTCAAGATCAAGAATGCTAGGAGTTCAAGAAAGGGAATTTCCATTTGGAAATTGAATCAGTCCAGGATTAATAGAGGTTCAGAATTTTCATCCTATATTCTCTCTTCTCACAATACATTTCATATTTTAGGTGCAGAACAAGACTGCACGAACCATTGGCTCATTTCATGAGCCATTTATCAGGGTTTGTGAATTATCTCTTGGGGCCAATGATACTATTTTAATTTTCAACTCTTTCTCTTCTGATCATTCAGGTTGTTTTTTTTTTTTTCCTTTGCTTATGATAATTTGATAACTAAAAAAAAAAGAACCTTCAAACAACTGAGGGGCCATATTGTGGGCCAAACTAAAAAATCACTTTTGTTCTCTCCAAGCACAGCAGTGAAGGGCTTTTGTATATATCAGTGCATTTGATACTGTATCTAACTTTCCATTGTCACTTTTTTCCACTTTCATTTTTATGATATTTTTCACCATCTTGTGTTTCTCAGTAATGAGTGGAACATGAACCACCTGAACTGACCACCTTTTGAAACTGGTCAAAACAGGATTCAATTATCCTATCAGGAATTCTGCTTATGATAGATTCTCTGCTTAAGGTTAACTTCAAAAGGTCCCCCTCTTGTATATTTTAATGTGTATCTATACTTGAATGTGAAACTTTTTTTATACAAAACACATGTATTATATATGCATACAATATATTATATATATATGCACATATATGTTATGTATCAGAATATATGTATGTGTGTATATATATTTATTTATTTATTACTGATTGATTCCCATCTTGGTATGTCAAAGTTAATCTCTACCCACAGCTGTTAGGACCTCTTTATCCTGGAGATGGTGTTAATGTTTGGCTTCTTTCTATGAGCTGTACTACAAAAAAATCCATGAATGTTGTTGAAAGTCCAAAGCATGAGTGCTGGTTTTGCATTTTTCTTTTCAGAACGTTTGAGGGTTTTGTGCCACTTCTCTGAAAGACTGTTAATATTTCTTCTGAAGACTGCATTGAGAAATACAATTCATGCTGTATGAAATTTCAGTATGACAGTGTGAGTTCATGAAGGAGAGCAGCCACAGCTGTGGGATGCCAGCTAAGTCAGTCTGATTGGCTCCACTTGCTAAGTGTGAGATCTGCTGGAGATATGGGAGAAGATAGGTGTAACACTTCAAGTCAAAAAGCAATAAATCCTGTAATCTACGGGTAATTCAGCCTCTTGGGGAATAAAATGTAGAAAGAAGACATCAGCTGCTGTGGTCAAGCCACAGCACAACTCCTTGTTACTGTTGCACAGTATCATGGCATGCTGCGTTGTCTCTTCCCACAGCACTCTGCAGCAGAGCTGCCCTCAGGTAGGTGCATCTCAATAAAGCTGGCGCCACCTCTGTATGCCCCACCACATCGCTGCCAGCTCCTCCAGCTTTAGTCCTCACTTTATCATCTGACAGTATCATCTCTTCATTTACATCTCAAAGTGCTCTACTGGTCCTCGTTATAAAGCCTGCAGTATACTGAGAAGGATTGCACGAGCCAGATTAAATCAGTACTGTATAAATATCAGTGCAAGCTTTTTATTGCAGTTAGTAAGTGAGAGAGTATTTTAAAGACCATGGAATGAATTATATTTAATGAACTTTGAAGTCATTTATGTATTAAAGTATTTGTATGTTTTGAAGCATTTGCTTTTCCACAAAACGATGAGACTTCTAAAGAATGTAATGGAAATCAGAGAAACTTAATTTGGTGTCTAGATTTTGGTTCTGCTTAATAACAATGGATAACAAACAAGTAAGAAAGCCTTCAGAAAAGGACTGCCCAGATTCCTTGTTGTCATATTTGTTACAGAAGGAAATACAGTGAAATTACACAACCACTTGGATGAAGGCAAATAACACAAGTGATTTCCTGGTAGCCCAATCAGCCTTTAGATGACCTCTTCATTAATCAGTCACTGTCACTTCATCTTCTTTCCCAGGGTTAAAGGATTTTGAAAAATTAACTCTTTGACAGAGCCATTCATTGTACGTCCCCAACAAGCTGCTTTTGTTCAGGTCTGAGAACTGCCTGCTGTAGGGACCAAGGTTCAAACATTTCCATGTAGTCTGACTCCTGTTTGGAGTGCTCTAATTCTGTAGAATTTCGCATAGCCACACAATTTTACCATGGGTAGCTCTAGATTAATAGATTAATAATTAATAGATTAACAAATGTCACCTAGATTTGGTAGGTGTTGCATCCAAGGGCAACATCATGGTGTTAAGGAAGCAAGTGAATTTTCTTCATTTTTCAGTAGAACAGTTGTTGCTGTGGGGCACACGGAGAAAAAGAGAAAATCCCAAAGCTGCTTACACTGCCCTGGGCAGGGATGTGGATTCCATGGGCATTCTTGTTCCCATGTTTGCTGGAAGTTTAGAAATCCTTCTGTCACATGTCTTTCCACTTGGTATCTCTGGCTGATAGCAGTGTACATGCATCATGTGCAGCATAACACAGCTCTGTTTTAGGTGATCCTGAAACATTCTAGCTTATTTTGGCAGGTGAGATATAGGGTTGCAATTTACTTTGGTGGGTTATAGTTAGATATACAGAATTATTTTAAATGGACTGTACAAAAGATAAATTACAATTAAAAATTCACCTAGTCACACTGTAGGCCAATTGCAACGTTGATACGTAAAGAACACAGACAAAGCACGTGTTCTTTGGTATTTTCACTTGGTGTTCTTCAGGTATTTTATTTGAGAGTTAGATTATTTTCAGGCCCAATCCTGAGAAGGGTAACCACTCACCATTAAGGTTTTCATTTTTCTGTATCACTCAACAAATGTATCAAAGTTCCTCACAAATGTTAACTACTTTGGTTATAACACCCTTCTTAGAACTCAGAATTTGCTTTTTTCCAGCTTTGTCATGGCAAAAGCTCACACTTTGGTGTGCAACAGATGCAGGAGTGTAGGTCTGTGGCTTGGAATACAGGTGCAGTAATCACAGCTTGTTTTAACGTGTGTCTGTGGTGCATTAGGGCACAGAGCACAAGGCTGAGTTCTCTCAGCACAGCTGACTGTGCTGGACCCAGAAATGTCAGCAGTTGCCACCACTAACGAGCTTTGCTCCTGCACAGGTCACTATTTCCACTGCCAAAATGAGGAAAAAATTATATGAAGTAAAACTGAACAACGAAGGGCAGAGATGAGGTGTGTGTCACTGGTGGTGGCTGCCATTCTGAGTGCAGAGCTGTGTTCCCTCTGAAGTCATTTGTTTGAAGGGCTGGATTGGAGGGCATTGAGCCCGCTGCTCACTGGCAGTCACACTGCAGGGAGCAGGGTCATAGATAAGCTGTTCTGAGGCAGGGCTGCTCCTTTTTTTTTTTTCTTCAAATAAAATTAATGTTCTTTCTCTGTTCTGGATGTTCAGTGTTACTGGGAGGCAGTGAGATGTGAGGGAATGGCACAGGATGAGCTCCTGGTGCTCAGCCCAGCAGGCGGTGTCACACGTGGAACAGCAGAGTACAATACGTGGCTAAGAAAGATGAGTAATTCCAAACCAAGCCATTTTCTTGGTGATTCATGGCATCTTTCATGCAGCATGTTTTTCAGGGCTGTTCTAGAGAATGTAAAGAATGGAGCACAACTTGACTCACTCCAATATCTCGCCGATGAAAGACCACATAACCAGCACTAGTGCCTGAGGTTATTGCCCTTGCTATTAATAAAGCAGGTCAAATTATTTTTTCCTCCTGGGAAATACTCAATCTTCTTATTATCTACCACAGCAAGCTGCAGAAGAGTTCCCCTGGTGCTGTGGAGTCCAACCCCTGCTCACCTGGCAGTGCTCAGGGCTCCAGCAGCTGTGTGTGCTGCAGCCAGAAGCTCCCTGCTTGCCTTGGGGAAGAGCTCCAGCTCAGGTAGGCACCAGCTCACCCTTACTTTGTGTAGTGTTTTTTGTTATAGTGTCAGAACTCATGACTTTAAAAACTTCCTTTTGAATGGCATTTAAATCAGCTGCAGTAGTTGTCATTCATTCAAGTCAACAAATTTTGTCAGAACAGCCTTCCTAAAAGTAGGCTCTGGGCTCGAATCTTTCAGTATAGTTTTGCATGTAGCCACAGAAAATAAATCCTCTCCTTCTGGTTTAATGTCAGCCAAACCTGACTGACCTGAAGTCTGTACTTGGTCTACAGACAGAAATCTCACTTAGCATTTTTAATTTGAATTTGATTCCCTTTTTTGTTTGCTTGTTTTTAAATAGAAAGTACAGTGGTGGGAAGCAAAAGAACTCCCTGCTTTGGAACTTGGATAGATTCAAAGCTGCTATTTCCCAAGGCAGGATATATATGAGAGCAGAAATGGTCTCCAGCTCCTGGACTTTCAAAACCAAATGGACAGGTCAATGAGTCTGTAGTTGCAAGAACAAAGACACGTAATATTCTTTACCTCCTGAAAACTGCTAGGAAAAAAATAATATTAAGCTTTGCATTCAAAATGAGCTGTACCTGTGTGGATGCTGTGCACAAGGCTTGTGAAAAGGATCTCACTTCCCAGGGTTGTGTCTGTTCTTCTGCTGATGTCACTGGGAGATGTCAGGCAGCCGACTTGAAAGCTTGATCTGTGCAGGGCACAAGTGAATTAATTCCAGTATCGACCTAGAACATTAATTATATCTGGGCCTTAATCATTGTTGGCTTCAAGCCAGAAAGGCTAATCATTTTCCATTGATGCTCAAATCAGCTGAGGTGCTGATGTTGTCATTGCAGACTTTCTGTGGAGCAGTAAGTGCTGAAGACTTGTTATACGCTCAGTGTTCTTTTGAAGTAATGAGTTTAATTATAGTGTGTGGCAGTGCCAGATCCTAACATGTTAATTGAAGTGTTTGTAACACGTATGAAGAAATACAAAAGGATAGTAGCATTTGGGTGACCGAGTCTGTTGCAACTTTATTATTGAGTATAACTGACTGGAAGTTGGGTCAGTCCAGAGGGAAGTGTTTGTCAGTCATTTTGCTGTGTTTCTTTGATCCAACCATTTTACTGATGTCTGGAGTGCCAATTAATTGTGAAGCTGTGCAGATTAAGATCTGTTGGCTCATCTCAAAGTGAGCAGTTAGCTATAGTAGCCTTGGCACTTCTCATATATAAGGGACACAACAAACACGTCTAGGACTAAATCTGTGATGTGGAATCATGGAATATAGGTTGGAATGTTCCTAGAAATCTCTCTGTTCTCAAGGTTGTCCATTTAGGACCACGTAACATCGGTGTTGTTGTCTTGCTGGGGAAATTCATGGGGAATATGACCAAAACTGTTCCTACCACTGGACTTGCTATTATAGGAGACCTTTTCATTTCACCAGAATGTCACTCGTCAAAGAGTTTTCATATGCATTTTTCTTTTTGTGCTCTGCCTTAAGGACAAGGTGATACTCAGCAATTAAGCAATAACTGACAGAAGTAAAAGTCTTGCTGAGATTGAAGGATACCTTGGGTTAGCATACGCATCAGCGTTTGTGTAGGTTTGATACACCCTGTTCTCTGTTAGATTTGAGATGTAATGTACCTCAGAGGAGAAAGTAAATCCTTTATCATAAGGATTTTTTTTTATTTTAGGTAAGAAAAGCCATTAAGTGATTATATGCTAAATTACAGAATGAAAGTTTTAACAATGAAAACTAAAAATACTGAGAGTTTGAAACCTAAAAAATCCAGCTATGTTCTGTGTATTTTCTACTCAATTCTTGCTTACCTGATAACTTCTGTACATGCCATTAGGCTTTCGTTGTCTTGTTTTTCTCTTTCAAACACATTCTGTGCAAATCTGAATATTTCTGGTTTTTTGCCACTCCTCTTTTTTTTTTTTTTAATCTTTTTTAATGAGTTATTCCTGACTGCTTTCTTTCCTAACTACTGTCTCAGAGCTGTAAGCTTGTATTCTGCCTTCCAGTCACTGCCAAAGCAGGGAGATTCAGGAAGAGGCTGGCACTCTCACTCCAGAGCTCAGTAAGGCTTTGCTCCGCTCTTGCACTGTGCATTTATGTAAGACAAGACACAGATGCCATGGCAGAGTCTGATTTGGAAACAGCTCATACTGTTCTTTAAAGCAACTATCAGAGAGAAGCTCAGATGTGGTACTAAAGGTCCAAGTCAGCTGAATTTCTTCTTGTCACAGCAGTTCAGTGTGGATGGTCTTATTCCTTCATCTGAGCAAGATAATTATTTTGCTAACTCGCTGAAATGCGATACCTGAATTACAGGGGGGAAGGCTGTGACAGATGCTTGAGCTAAAATGATTGTTACTGCATTTTCCTGCAGCAGTTTTGTAAATGTAGGTGAAACTACTGTTCTCTCTTGTTCCCCAGTCCTTTGCTGATCAGTTTCCCTGTTATTAAGCTGCCTGTCTCTCTCTTATTGAACTGGGTGCACTCAGGCATCTATATCTATTACATGTGAGTGCCTTATGTACATAAAGTGTGCTGAAAAGGCAGAGCCCCTGCAAGACCCTGCCCAGAGGGAATGAATCCATCTGATTCAATGCTTTTAAATCACATCTTTGTAGGAGAGGAAATTCTCCCTCTGGTGAGGTTATGGAAGAGAAATCTTTTAACTTTAATCACACCTACAGTGGCTAGTATAAGACTGTGCTTTACAGTGGGAGGAACACTGGGCTTCTGCAGTGGAAGTGCAGCATGACAAACAACCCCATCTGCACGATGGTGCAGCTTCTTTTTAGCCATGGTAACTTCTTCCTAGAAGAATGCTATTCAACAGCAAAACCTGAGTGGAAATGTGGGCTTTCCTGGGAATTTCAGTCAGCTGCACAGTGATTCTTGTCTTGAGCACTTCTACTGGGCAGGATTTGTCTTGCCAGGCCTTCTGTTGATGATTCTTATGTTACATACTAACAAATGCAGAGAAATTTGCAATATCAGTAGTGATCTACCTTGACTACATGGTGAGTAAAATGCTACTGAACTTCCCCAGTTCAGCTCATCAGCTCTAAAATCAGAAACTGCCTTATTTTCCTTCAGGCAATTTATGTCCTGTTGGATAAGCTTGCTTCAGACAGCTTGAACTTTTGATGTTATATTCAATTCTATAAAGTAAAAGTCTTTTTTTTTTTATAACCATTGAATTAGAAGTGGGAAAAAAAGGAGAAAAAATACATGCTTTTTTCAAAGTAGGGAACTGATATTTTCAGTTCTGTTTTGTTTAGCTCCTCATCTCTCTCCTCAGGCAGCTGTTTATCACAGAATACTAATGGAAGGAACATCTGGAGACTGTCTTGTCCAAATCTTGTTGGACTAAACTGTATGGGGTTGGCTTTCCTCTTGATCTATTCCCATCCCTTTAAAATGAGCCACAGCAGTAGAACTCCTTCATTCTGGCACAGCACCTCCATTTTGTTGATTTTCTTCATTAGAGGATAGACTACAGCTGTACAAAACTACAAAGTACCAGGTAATAGCACAGATGTAGAGGCATGTTTCTTTCATACTCTAACTAAACAGAGCCTCTTTTATTAGGGGCTCTGTTCCCACTACAGTGTTACCAGGTGTTACCCCAGAAAAGTCTGTGACATTGTCATTGCTTTTCCAACAGTGATGCTCTAAATGGTTCTAATCCTGTGCTCAACATGCATTTGCAGCAAAACTCCAGTTCCTTATATCTCAGGAAAATCTTGGTATGGTACCTCAGGAGATAACTCCTGGTGGAGAATGCTAGACTTGTTAGCTTTTCTTTTTCTCCATTACTTTCCTAGTGACCTGTAACACAGATATAAGACCGTTGACAAATGACTTTTTAGGATGAAAGAAGAGTAGAGTTTTGCTTTTGAACATTGCATATAATCATGCAACTTTTACAGCGAGGCAACAACAGGGGGCAATAGATCTCTGTGAAACACCACATCTTCAGAAAGGTTTCCATTGGATGACTCTGATGGCAATTTCAGCAGCTCTTTTCACTGCCTCGCTGGGGTCCCTTAGGCACTGCTGAAACGTGTTTGTATGTTCTAGGAGCTTCCTGCGACCCTCAGCTACTTCTGCCAGCATGGTGAGGGTTTTAATTGCATTCAGACGGGCTTTGCTGTTTTCCTCAGCAACCAACTTCAGTAACCGTGGAATGGCTTCAGCACGTAGAGCTAAGCATCTCCCTGTAGAAAAATAAACTGGTTTTAAAATGTATTATTACATATAATCAACAAGATTTTGAATTGCTGCTCTTGACTTCCTGCCCAGTTGCAGCTTTGAACACCCCAGTGTGGTGTGACACAGGACATGCTTTGATTTTCCAGACCTGAGCTAGCTGCCAGCGAGCTGTTTATTTGTATGGAAATAGATCTTTCTCAGTAAACATTACGTGCTTTGCACGTTGTGATTTCATTTCAACATCTAAGGAGGTACGAGGTACCAAATGATAGGATAAACTGTTTCGGGGGGAATTAGATGCCACTAAGAACATCCTCCATTCTTTTATTTTTAAAGACATTTCAAACACAGAGATCCATGCCTGTGTTGTTTTTGGAAACTGGGGGGACAGTTACAGAGGAGGACTGGAACACAGCTACTGTTATTAAGAGTCTTTTAATTCTAATTATTCACTCATCACACTGAACATTCAGCAGTTAGTGTTTTCAGTGTCTTGTAACTTACTTGAGAGAACAACAGGCATTAATAATATTCTCTCCTCTCTTAGCTGTGAGAGAGAAACTGCCTCTAACCACAAAAAAGGTTTCCAGGAAGTAGTGCTTGGTAGGACTGATTCTGAGCAGGTATCTGGATCTCTGGACGTGTACAGAAAATGTTCCCCTCTGCTGCAGCACTCTGGAGGGAAACGACGCAGCTTGGGCAATTATTTATGTACGTCAGGAAAATGGAATGTGGAATATACTGCAATCTCTAGGCATAAGGGTATCAGCAACTGTTCTTAGACAGATGTAAAGAAATGTCCTAATCTTACAAATCCTTGTACAGATCTCATGCTTTTTGAAACTGAGGATCTGTGGGATTGGGGACAGGGATTGGGCACAGATTTTGTTTTTAAGTTTCCTTAAAATTGGATTTCTAGGAAGCAGCCCAACAGACCCGCCTCTTCCTCTCACCCTTAGGTTTAATGGTAGCAAACATCAGTGCTCCTGCTGCACTAGCTTGGACTTCAGGATCTGTATCTTCTAACAGGCTCACCAGTAGTGGAAAGACCTCTTCACACACTGTGCTTTTTCCCTCTGGATGAGTACTGTGTAGAAAAGACAGTTAAGATGCTGCCTTGAATGATATCTGCTAACATGTCACCACCCACAGCTTCTCCCCATGCCTGGCCCCCTGCAGCAGCCCTCTGTTTCCTGACAGCAGGGCTGACATGGCCCTCTGTACCGTTCTCTTTGGAGTCAAAATGTTCCGACTGTTAGACAGATGGCAAGCACTGTGGCCTGGTCACAAAGAGAGAGGGGATGTTTGTTCATACTTGGTCTGTTAAGTCTACTTGCTGATACATCACAGATTGTATCATATTAACCTACATACAGACATTTAACAATTTTTAGGCTATTTTAAGGTGGTGTTTGGATTTTTTTTTTTTTTTTTTTTTTTTTTACTGTTATGGCATATGGAAAATTGCAGGAAACTTGCAATGAGGAACAGGATTCAGAAAGAAGTGCTGCTGGTCTTAATGGCAGTTTAGTTGGAAACCTAGGTGTTGAATCCTACACAGATTTAAAACAACTGCTGGTGGCCTGCAAGGAATTCTTTTTCTAGGTCAATTATCTCTTTCTTTCCGGCCTCTTTAATGTGGGGAATATTTAACATTGTCCTGCTATTGCAGTGACATAGAAAGCAGAGGATGTCCATTCTGTAGGTCAATGCCTGACTTTTTTCTATCACTCACTGTATCTACAGTCTCTTTCTCTAAGACCTTAATTTTGGAAATTAAGAAGATTTTTGTGCCAGTTATTATCCCAACAGCACAATTTGCAGACTTTTTTAAGCTAGATATCCATTGAGCACTTTTATGTGTGATTGTCAGGCAATGGACTTTCACCCAGTTTAATATACAAATTTAATATGAAGACCTTTAATTTTTTGAGGAAGCAGTTGCACTGTAAAGTAAGGGCTCCCTACCTGTTTGCCCGTGATTTCTCATGCAAGCTTTTCTTCCTAGTGATACTGTACCAGGAAAAGCTCTGATTTCATTGCTAGTATAGAAAGACAAATAGGAGGAGAAGGAATGACTTCTCATCAACTTTTGCTTTCTGAGTGATATGTGGCAGTCATCGCTTTAAGAAGTCTTCTATCTGCATGTGCATACAGGCTGATATAATGCGTGAAATGTGACTTGATGCAGCCATGAAATTAGTATTTTGGGGGGTTAAGTACGATAGATTTGCATTACCCGATTTCTAAAACGACCTGAGCTGCTTTGCTTCTGATGGTCACTGAGGGATGCGTGAGCTTTTCTTTCAGAACAGTGATGGCATCATTTGCCAAAGCTTCAGAAGCTTCCACACGCAGACAGTTGGAGAGTGTGCCTAGGATTAGCTCCTGGATTTCATCTGACTCAGTCTTCAATTTGAGTATGAGTAAGGGAATCAAACCAGCACGCAGGATATCAACAGCCCCTGCAAGAGGAGACTCAGGTGAAGGTGTGAACGCATTTATTATTTTTACCTGTAAATTCAATTTCTTAGTAAGATTAAAACATGTAACTCATTTCCTTACACACATGCAGGATTAGGGCAGGAAAGCTATCATGATAGCAGTCTGTTGATAAATGCCATCATAGCATTGCTTTCTTGTTGAGCGTCCTCAACAGCTCTATAAAGACATTAGCCCAAGTAATACCCAAGATTGCTCTGATTTTTCCACTTCCACCCACTTTAACTTTCCTCCCAAAATTATTCTTGTTAAGAAAATCAGTGTAAGTCACTTCATAACAACCTTCCAAACTGTTCTCAGCATCAACAGATGCTAATACAGGCTGTGATGTGAGCCTGTAGAGCTAATATTTTAATATCATTCTCTGTTATGGTTTCTGTGGGGGGAAGTCAAGGTTTTGGAAACCATCAGCTTCCTCACATGTTTCTTTGTAGTAATTCTGTTATGGAGGAAATTCACATTTTGAGCTTTCCATTAGCCAGTACTCAGTTTCTCAGAGGAAACAGCATCATAGGCATAAAGATCATCAGCTGCCCTGCAAGCGATGTCTCTGCTGTGCGCCAGTGACTGACTTGTACCATTTCTAGCACAATACTAAATCAGCACTGAAAGAGCAATGCCATGGGAAAGCAGAAACAGAACATACTGTCCACAAGTAACTAAGTGAAAATAAAATTCTCCAGCTGTCTTGTTGCTAAGGCTGCTGCTTTGGTTGCCAGGAGAAATGTGCCTCCTTTTGAAGTGATTCACATTCAGTTAGATAAGGAAGTTTTGTGGGTAAGAGTCATAAAGGTGTTTGCAAATGAGTGTCCCCAGTTAGAGATAAGAGGAAAGTGGGAAAGAGATTTTAATGGTCTTTGATAGTGCTCAGGAGAAATCGCTCAGTTTGACAGCCAGAGAAAAAACAGGATTCTTGAGGTCATTCTGTTGTATCTATTTCTGAGGTTTTGATGACATCAAATAATTCCTTACGTTACTAACTTATTAGATCCACTTTCCTAATGAAAATACAAAACAAAACCAGAAGTGATATTATTAGAGCTTTTACTACCTGTACTACATTGCAGGCCAGTTCCTATGAGAATTCAAAATAATAAGGAAAAACAGATTCAGACAATTCGCTTTTGAATGCTAACAACATTGTAAAGATTAGGATTTTGTACCAGAAAAGGCAAAGTGGGGAAGGAAAGTGGAAAAAAATGTTATCTTTGCAGCTATGGCTCTGTGTGTTACTACAGAGAGATTGCATTTTCATAGTAGAAAATCCTGATTGTATATTTATTTTCCTCAGAGAAATGAAAAGAAAATCCAAAGATCAGCTAGAGCCCACTCAAACTGTCTCCACAGAAGGATGTCACAAAGGAAACCTACTATGCTCTTTTGGCAAGAGAGGCTAAGGGAAGGAAGCAAAGTATGCACAGCTGAGTCCATTTCCCTGCATTAGCCCTCCTGATGAGGACTGTCGGGGTTTGCACTATGGGCAATAGCTATAGAAGGGCTGTGGGTGGATTGGGCAAAGCAAAGATTTGGCAGGAATCTCCATCTCTTACAGTCATAGCAGCAGGGACCCTGCCAGAGGCTGCTCCCATGCAGATAGCTCAGAGCAGTCCCAGGTGACTCTAAATCATACCCACAATCGGGTTAGCCAAGTTTCCCAATGGTCTTTTGAAACAGCCTTTGAAATAGAAGAGTTTTCATAACCAACTTCTAAAACTTCTCCCATGAACAGAAACTACGTGGCTTATATGCTTGAAATGGAGATACGCAGACTGCTCGCATCACTGCTTACACACTGTAGGATGCTGTGGAAATAGAAACTCAAAATTTGGTGGTTCAGTTCCAGAGGAAGATCAGTAGCTCGGAGGTGAAAAGACTCATATGACATTCCATCTTTCAAGTGACTGGGTTTTTTAATTAGGATCTTTTCAGTTGATCAGGGATATTTTCAATCCAAAACTGGATCTGGACTATATCGTAACATAATTTCATTATTTCCAGATAAAATAACATGATGATTGTAAACAAAACAGCAAAGAATGGAAGCTTGAACTTCCAGAACAACAGGTGGCTGTAATTCACATTGACGCCAATTTTTCTGGACGCAGCGTCACACAGCAGTAATTCCACATAATTCCATAAGCAAGCACTAACTCTTGCACAAAGTGGTCAGTGTTCTAGCTTGAGCCCAGAGAAACCATTGCTTGCTTTACTTTTCCATTTCTGTTATTGCTATGGCGTTCTTCTACATTTCTCATGCTCATAGCTAATCTTTTTTCTTTTCCAGAGAGTTTCCATTACTATTTTTACATTTGCCTTCAAGTACTTAAGAGGCATTTTTATACCCATTGCCTGTGATTTCATTTCCTCCTTTCCTGCACTTCCCTCCTTTTCAGGCCTTCCTTCCTGATCCCCTTGGCTGCTATTTCACCATATTCCCTATAAGCACTCCTAGCATTCTGTTTTCACACCTTTGTGTTTGAGTTTTTCCCTTATCATCTAATGTATTTTTTATTAATATTATTAATAAGTAATATAATAAGTAATTATATAATTTATACAATAAATTAATAAGTAATATAATTAATAAGTAATTATTATATTCAACTATACAAGACTGCTTTCAATGGCCCCTGAACTTCTTCTTTCCAGTTAGTGTTTATTGACTTTCTTAGACTCGGTCATTGCATTTTCACTTCATGTGTGCCTAGGGTGCGAGCCTTTGCTATTGCTACATTCTGGAGTGCAAAATATATAACAATGACACTTTAGTCTCTCTTTCAATAGGTCAGCAAGATGAAGCACAGAGCATTGTCTAGGACAGCTTACATTCTGTGGAGCTGTTTGTTAGCGTGCACTCTGTGGTCAGAACCCCCAAAGTAGCTAGTGATACTTATTTTGTGTGAACACTGTTTTCATTTCTCTTCATATCTTTTATTTTACCAGGCTGGGGATTTTTCTTATCTACAGTTTTCATCAAACTGTCCTATCTGAAATGCTATTGTGCTACCAGAGGGAGCTTCCCGGATATAAACATAGAAACAAAGATAGATTGTTTGACCTTGTCAGAAGTCTCAGAGGGTGGGGAGGAAAGGCCATAAGCAAAAACAAAAAAAAGAGACTATCTAATACAGAGCCTGAAATTTCCAGGTGGAAATTCATCATGGTTTCCCAGGGGAGTCAAAAGGTGAAAGGTCTAGGGAGGTAAAAAGGAAAAAGTAGGAGACAGCATGAGTGGAAAGCTGTTTAAGTTGTGAATTACAGCAGTCTCAGATCCTGCATCGCACTGAACAAGCAATGGGACAAGAAGGTGAGCAGGTGTTTCCAGTGCTCCTATATTATCCTGGCATCTTCAGGGTCTTACATTTTCATTTAAACACTGCCCTTTCAAAAGGACAGGGAGCATTCCAGATGTACCGGATATAGTGATGAACAAGGGGAGAAAGTTTTCAAAATACAAACAGTTGTATTTGCAGCTGCATAGGTAACACCATTATTGATTTCTTTTTCTGAGGACTTGTAATCTTCCCTTAAGCTACTTCTTATCTCAGCACTCGTCTCTTCCTTCTCATAGCCCTCTGGCCACTTTCATTCTCCCATTCCCAACTCATTTTTCAAATAGACCCGAAGAGGCACTGCCATTTATTCTGTTCTCTCAGTATGGCTGCAGGGCATGTAAACAAATTAAATTTTGTAGAAGACAAAGGAATCATTTATAGCACATAACAGCGATGTTTTGTTTTGTTTTTCAATTACATAAAGCAATTAAATCACATTACAAATCCTTTTCAACACAAATGTCAGTTTTCAACTCAAAGCGATTTCAGTGTTTGTTTTATTAAGAAGCATGGCCAGAAAATGGTGTAAAATGCAGGACTACACAGTGAAATAATACATAAACACAGCTTTTATGTATTAGGAATGTTTTGTTAATACCTCAGCTGCCTCTTTGAGATGTCCAGACAGCTATCTGAAATGCTTAGTAACAGCACTGCAACACAGGGAGAAGTAGAAAGTGAAAAGAGGAGCAGAGCCAGGCACAGTCAGACCAGCAAATGCTGGGTGCTGTGCCATCAATGGACCCAACTCACAGCGGCTGGGAGGGCCTGGTGTTGAGAGCTGTGATCCCAATTCTGATGGGTGTCAGCTTCAGATCCTTTAGTGAAGTTTACCACAACAGCTGTGGGGGTGAGTATGAGATACGCTCCCTGGTGTAGTAGTGCCTAACCCACAGTCTGTGGATTGCTGACCATTTGTAGTGCATCAGAGAGTGGTTTCCAAAATTAAAACAACTGTTCCTTCTTTTAATAAAGCAGTATTCATACATCAGCATAAAGAAAAGGGAACAGTCAAAATGATGGTGAAATAGAAGTAATGAAGCAAAGCTGGCTTATAAAAAATGTCCTAGCTATAACTACTGATAGTCTGCTTATGTTAATAACACAGATTTTTATTGTGCCCATCAGAACTGCAGCTGCTTGCACCTCCCAAGTAATTCATCTTTCTCTTTCTAAATTTGCACTTAGCATACAGGTACATTCATGATCATCCTATATACCTGTGTGAATGTGTCTGTACACAAATAACATGCATTCAGCAGATCACAATGCATATCAATTGCACTAATTAGGAAATTTCCCACCTTCTGCTTTTCTGACAAAGGACATTTCCTTTATTCAGAGAAAGATTTAAAAAAAATGTTAAAATTAAAGCGTGAAAAGAACCTGGAGGCTTTTTTTCCTTCTTCTTTTGGCTGAAGAAGGAAATGTCACCCTGAAATTTATTAATTTCCTCCACAGGGGAGACTCTGCCAAAATGCAAGAAGGAAGGAAAACAGTCTGACATATGTGCTACTCGCTCCAATGTCCTCAGATCAATTACTGAGAGAAGAAATTAAAGCCTTCAGATAATGGCTCCCCAGAAGTAAAGCTGCAGCCATGAGTTGTTACCCAGCTTCAGCTTCTCCAGGCCAAATTTTTTCCCTTTTTCTCTGCTGCTCAGGAGAGGGAATGATGAGATGAGACTAAAAATGATGAGCACAGCCTCAATAGACTGCCGACTTCATTGCTTCCACAAGTACCTGTTTTGAATTAAATCCCACACAGAAGGCAGCAGATCTAGTACCCATGGCCTTGTCGTGTTCCAGAAGAGAACTTGAACTGTCACACCTGCGAGAACTAACTTAAACACTGGATTTTAAACCTCATACCAAGCACGTACATCAAGTGCTCAGAAAACATTCACAATTACTGTAGCAAGTGTCACAGTCACAAACAATTACAGCTGATGGTGTTACTGTGCATCTACAGCTTCCTGACTGTTTGGAAGAATACCTTGTAGGGGACTGTGGCAGGGTTCTGCACGAGTTCTGCAGACTGCCTTGAGAGACTTTAAGGGGAGAGAAAAACAAATCACAGTTTTTGCATTTCCAGAACTTCTGCTTTTCCTCTGGGACAGAAGGCCAAAAGATTAAAGCAATACGAATGAAGATCAAGAAAGAGTTTTATTAACAATCTAAAATTTTTGTTTCTCTAAGGCTGTATCTGTGGGGCTGGAATTCTGTGTTACTGTATGACATTACATAGCAAAATAACCATTACAACGAACAACTTTCACAACTACTGAGCTAACTTCACTCAGACATAAAAGTGGTTGCTTTGTCAGTTTTGTTCTGTAGGAGAACTAGAACTGACATGGAGAAAGTGCTCTCTGAACTTTGTCAGGATAACTGAATCACAGAACAAGATGTGGAAAAACTCCTACATAGGTCTTATTATACTGATGTCAAAAAATAAGTCAAAATGAGAGGCACAAAGAAACTAGATATCTAGATTTAATCATGTGTCTGATACACAGACACAGAAGGATATGTTGTCTTGAAGATTAACATAAATGTGCTTTGTTATATGAAAAAAATATATGACTGAAAACCAACCAGACTGAAAGACTGCAAATAGTGAGGGAAAACAAGAGGATGAGGTTAAAAGGAGCTTTAATTCAGCCTCAGATATAGGTGTGCTTTTTCAGATTTTCTTCATTGTTAGAAGGGTGTGAATTTTATTTTTTGCTACATTTAACAGAGAACTGGTAGAAAATGTCAAAGAAGAAACTGGAGAAATTGTAGCATTGACAAATCCCCTGGCTGTGTTTGCTGATCTAGCATGCTGGCAAAGCTGCTGTAAGTTAATTTTATCCTACAGTTCACACTGCATACGCTCATGCCAAGATGAGCACAATTGAATGGTTGAAACTAATACAGTCTTCAGGAAAAGAAGCATACAGCACTGTAGGCAGGTGAGGTCCTTTTCTGCTTCAGATGCTCTGGCCAAGAAGTTCTGTTCAAAATGAAAGTGGAAGAAACACGTCTCAGTTAGACTGGGAGCCCAGATGGCTGCACAACATGAGTGGAGCTGCATGGAAGGCAGATCAGCCTCTGCTTCCCACACAGGCCTGCTGCTTTGCAGATTCCACCTTTTCTGTGGAAAGCCATGTTCCCAAGGAAAACTACTTATGCTACTCAATGAAAATTTCTTCCGTTTTGGATGAGGTTCTACAACAGGGCTTTGCACATTTTTAGTGCTTATTTTATTACCAAGAGGGAAAAATTCTTAAGTCTCAATTGAATACGAAGCTGCCAAGGAACAGGCTGTCCTGGGGATGATTTGTGATCTGAAGTGATCTCCAGTAAATTTTGGTCTTGGGTTGAGAGCCCAATTCCTCCAGTGAGCTGTAATCACAGAAGCTGGCCTAAAGGCATTTATCAGATAGGAACAGAACTCAGTGTTTTGTATCCAGAGATGCATTCCTGAATGAGGATTTCCGAGTGAATGAAACGAAGGTGTTCTTGTAAAACAACCTTTGGATCATTCATTTCTAGAACATTTAGTCCAGTAGAACTCAAGCCACAGCAGTGAAAGGAATCTGTTACTTAAGCCAGACTAAAACATTAGGTCTAGCTTCTGGAAATGTGCCAGATTTCCCTGGTGCTACTAATGCACTTATATTTAAGAATATTATATACAGAATTTAAAGCACCAAGAATTCAAGCAGAAACAGGGAGTCATATTTGCTGCAGTTATTAGAGACCAGCAACTGTTTCATCAACTGATAAAAATTACTACCATTTTAGTATAATATTTTTTTAAAATAACACTTATAACAAACTCTGAAAATTACATTAATTGAAAGTCTTGATAAGATACTTATGCATTTAATCAGTTGAGGTAAGGGTAGCACAATATGCTTTCCCATGTCATTGACTTCACCACCCAGTTAGTTCATTTATTATTTGAACCCATCTTGTGCATGTCAGTGACAAAGCAAGAACTCTTTCCTAAGATAGGGGCAGTAAATAAAAACAAATAAATAAATCAGAAGCTGCATTTATTCATTTCACTATTAGTTTATCACCAATGCAGTCTTAAGCCAAAGTGTCTTTCGTGCAGGTTTTCACTCCCCTGTCTAAAACTGCTTCAGAACGGGAGGCGCTGAGAAGTTACAGATGGCCAAGCCCGCTGCTGTGTACATCTGCTCTGCGCTTCGTAAGTGACCACAGTTGCAGCTGAGATACGCAGTATATTCATGTAGATACAAAATTAGCCACTGGCCTAACATAAAAAAGGTGTGCAATTAACTAAACTTAATTACTTAAATCTGTCTGCAGTCTTCCAATCTTTTACAGAACTGTTCTGGCATCCCAGGTCCCCGTAGTAAAGCTGCTGGAATGCCCACAGCTCCATTTCTGGTGCTTTGCAGAATTACCTTTCTGTCCTCAAACAAAATTTTCAGTCTTTTTTTTTTTTTTTTTTTTTCCTAAGCTAGCAGTTTCTTATTCCTCCTAATCAGACATTACAAAATCATACAAGGGAGAAATAATAATTTCTACCAATGCCTGCTGGACTTGTAGTTATAGCTTATGGTTCCCATATGAAGCAAAGCTATCATCTGTAAAGGACAGAAAGAAATGTGAACCTAGTAGAAATACATGTGCAATTCTTGTAAGTCCCCAGTTTGATGCTTCTTCAGCTGCCATGATTATCAGTGAAAAAAAAAAAACCCAACAAAAAAGCTTGTAAGCAAGACATTCCTTCTTTCTATTGGTTTGCTACTGCAAAAAATAAATAAGACCTAAATGCCTCCCAGGGATCCTCAGGTGGGAGAGACCTCCTTCCAGCTGGCTGCTTCCACGAATATGTAATCATGTATACTGAGTGGAAAACCCTCCACTCAGAAGGGAGGCATCTCCCCCAGGAATAACCAGCAGCCTGTTGCTCACAGCTAGGACATCCAGCACTGGCTCTTTTTGTTTTCTTGTTGAAAATTTCTTTGCTAAAACAATTTTTGGCACTAATTGCACCTCTTTGCATGTCATTCCTTGAGGGTCTATGCATTTTGATCTCAAGTGACTTTGTTCAAGTTCCACTGATCTTTCGTTCTGTACTGTACTGAATGATCCCCTATTTCTTTTTGGGTGAAAGATTGAAGTGTTGTGACTCCCCATCCTCTTCATTCCTTTACCCTTAATAATGAAGAATCAGGAAACAAACAAATAAATAAATAATATATATTTTATACATATATATATATATATGTAAATTATTAATGTAATACTGCAGCCCCAAAGAATGGCTCCTTTACAAATAATTACACACCTCTTTTTTTTGGGATGTCTTGGTAGCTTTCCTCTCAGGAGGAGTTAGGGCCCAGGTATCCATCACAAAGCTTCTGAAAAGTGAGCTCTGTCCTGCTGTGCAAAGTTAAGTGCACAGGAAAGCCAGTGTATCCGTCAGGGCTCCAGGCAAGCCTCCAAGCAGCTGTCCACCAGCTGCTGGATTTAATGCTTGTTTTTCTACTCTTGGCTTCACTGGCAAGTGCTGATTCAGCAGCTGAGCCAATGGCTGTGAGCTGCACATACAGTGGAAGTGTAATAACACCATGAAGGAATGTATGCTAGGCTTTTACTTTTTAGGGTTTGGTTGTTTTTTCTTTTTTTTTTTTTTTTTTTTTTTTTTTCTTTTTGCCTGTTGGGAAACCAGAGAGGTCCTTCTCTTTAACTGACTGTGCTGTTAGCTGTAACTCATTCTCCAGGCTCACGTTCTCAAATATCTCCATGAAGGAGATTGGAAGATCAAAGAGTTCACAGCAAGTGAAGCCCTCTGTTACTTGAAGGATGTGAGAACACGATAAAAAGGAGACAGCCTGGTAAAGAGAATTTTCATCCTAAAGGATGCAGTGAAAGGAGCTGAGGCTGACACCAGCCCTGGAAGGTGCATTCATGATTTTTTCCCACCATCTCACAGCCACTGGTACAAAGCACAATTTGTAGATAGTTATAAATATCAGACTCCAGTCATCTGCACTTGATGCTATTTTAAACTCTTCCACGTGAGAAAAATGGTTAAAAATAAAAATATAGCCTTCTCATTCTTCTCTAGATGTTCTGTTCAGTTCTTCCTGCTCACACAGAATCACAGACCCGTCTATAAATATCTAACCCAGATATACAATTGCTTGTTTAAAAGGAGGGTGTTTGGTAGAAAACGGAATGAAATAGAAAATGTCCCTTATTGTATTTTTATTGCAGACCAGATGTGGCCTCTCAGTTTCCCCTCTATCATTTGGAGATGTACATTCACCAAGAACACTGCATGTGTGCTTATAAATATTTTGATGTTGTCATGGCATAATGAAGGGTAATTGATTAGAAAAATCCCTGTGGGATTTTGCACTTAAAAATGCATTTCTATTTTAGCACTACTGTCTTCAAACTAAGTGTATATTTTGACTGATCCCAAAGAGAAAGCAACAGCAAACAGGCCAGGACTTGGCTTCTGGTCAATGGGCAGCACTGGCAAGTTGAGCAAAGCTCATGCAGTTCATGGTTCCAGAACTGCATGCGAGACCTTCACACCAGCAGCCATCCTCTCCTCCAAACACAGCTTGCTCCCATATGGCAAAACGCCTGAGACCTGCCTGACATGGGAGTGCAGAGGTCTGACCACATCATCACCGTTCCACCAGACTGCTATTTGTTAGGCAAATTACTACTTCCAGGCAGAAAGAGTAATACAAACTTTTCACTTTCAGTATATATTTGTAATTTTTCAATCTACCTACATAGAAGAATATAATTTAGAGCACTGAGGTAAATAACTGTTTTTATACTGTTTGACTTTGGGATATGTGCTACTTTGAGATGTATATTCCTCTTTAAATTCCTCTGAGAGTTTGTCTATATGTAAAGCAACCAACAGCAGCTGGAAGGTCCCAAGTGAGAATTTCTGGTAGCAGAACAAGGCACAGCTGAAGAAAAGAGAGACAGATCTGCTGCCTTATTCTGGATGAGCTGGTTTTCAGCTCTGCCATTCACTGACAGCACGCTCACCAAACTCCCATCCCGTGGTCCTGGGATCAGTGCACTGCTCAGACTGCCTGCCTGTACTTCCTTCCCCTGCGATGTCTCATCTACCGGTAGGTGCCTCCCTCAAAACTGCAAAAAGCAAGTGTTCTGTTACAGCAATCCAAAGCACCTAAGTGATGCAACCTGTGGAGAGCATGTGACCAATGATCTTCCTACACAGGATGATGGCAGCTGATGCTGTTTTTGTACCCAAGCTGGTAATGTGTGGAAGATGCTTCTTCTCACATATAAAGCTGGAGACACATGTAATATGACAGTTTCTATAGTAACTACTTGTTCTTTATGGAGCGGCAGATTAAACCTGTACACCTTGTTATTGTTCTTTCATCCCATTATCCCGAGTACTCAGGCAGTTACCACAGCTACACTGCTTTATCCCTCTCCATTCCCCTGCCAACAGAACTATGGCAGGGCTTTGTGCACTGCAAGCAGAGTGCCTGAGAGACACAGAGCACCGTTAGAATTTAGACAGTAGGCATCAAAGTATACATGTGCATAGCTGGATACTGAAAGGTAAAGTGTAACGGTTAAAAGCTGATTGCTTTGTTAAGCTGGCAAGTTTGTGATTTGAAAATTACCATCTTGCTGAGAAAACAGTGCTGGTGATGTATAGGATGTTCATCTGTTGATGCTCTGAACTTACCAGAGTCACTTCACCAGCCCAGGTGTACGGAGAAACTCCAGTGGTAAGAACCCTGAGGTTCATTATGCACAGGACTCGTGTGCTACACTGATTCATGGTTCTTATTTCAGTGCAAGAAAAGTAACACTACTGTGTTGTGTTTTACACTAAAATATGTCATTATTGTAGTTCATCGATGCTGCAGCTGTGCTGACGGTATCAGCCCTGCAAGTGGTGTTATTTACAAAAATCAGATGCTTTCTGTGCTGCATCATGTTAGCCTCGTTGTGGGAAAAATGCCCCTGCTCTGTCTCTGTCTGAAAGCTTCTGTTGCTGTCTCCAGCAGAAACATATCAGCAATAAATTCTTGTTATGAAATCGCACTGTAGGGAGAAATCGCAGCTGTGTGAGCAGGGCTGCAGCCTGCACGACTAGAAGGAAAGATATAATGTAGAAATAAGTACCTCCATCCATGAGATAAAAGAAAATGATACTTGGTGTCACTTAAATAAAGCTACAGTAAGTCGCACACATGTAGAAGAGGGGAAAGTGAAAAGTGCAAAGAGAAAAGCAGAGAAAACAAATGCACAGCACCGAGACCAACTGAAAGATGGAAACAGCGGAACGCAGGCAGATCCCGAGGCACGACCAGCCCGGTTTCTCTCCCTTTGCCCTTGATTGCATCACTCTGGCACGGATGCGGCACCCGGCCCGGCACCCCGAGCGCTGTGCCGTTCTCCGCGGGGAGCCGCCCCGGCCGCGCTCCGCTCGTACCGGACCGGCCCCGTGCGCGCTCCTTACGCAACGCGGGCGCGGAGCCGCCCGTCCGCCGCTGCCGCCCAGCACGGGAGGGGCTGCGGGGCTCGGCCGCCCGCCAGCCCCCCCC